>NW_006791083.1:166912-171138 GCF_000442215.2 Lipotes vexillifer | reverse complement strand
GAAGAGCGGATCTTGGCGCTGGAGGCTGACATGACCAAGTGGGAGCAGAAGTACGTAGAGGAGAGCGCCATCCGGCACTTCGCCATGAACGCTGCAGCCACTGCAGCAGCCGAGAGGTGAGTCCCGTGGAACTGTGCTGCTCGGGAAAACACAGCTGGAGAAACACGGAGTGTAAAACACAGAGTGTCCAGAGGGGTTCAGGGATGCATCCCAGGGAGTGAGAACCGTTAAAAATAATTATAAAGTGGCTGTAGTGCTAGTTGGAGAGCAAAGTGGTATGATGTTTCTGAGGTTGATTTTGGCAATATGTACCTCTCCTTTGGTTCCAAAATTCTAGTTCTCGACATTTATCTTAAGGAAATCATTATATTATATAAGTGCCTGAAGCTATATAAGTTTTTATCCCAGTGTGGTTGAAAACATCAATACATTTAAAATAGAGTAGAGCCCAACAAGAGGGATTCATTCAATAATTTCAACTCCATCCACACGGCGGAGTACTATGTGGTCTTTAAGAATGATGCTGGGAAAGTGTACTTTATGCTCTTTTAAACAGTGGGTATGTTTCATGGACCAGACAAGAATATGCAATCCTCATAACAGCCCTGAGAGTGGGAACTATTATTATCCTCATTTTGTAGGTGAAGAAATGAGGCTTAGAAAGATGCAGTAGTTTATTCCAGGTCACACTGGTAGTAAGTGTTGAAATTTGTCTGACTTAAAGACTGATTTCACTTGGTTTGCAGTCGTTTTCTGCTGCTGTCGGTTATTACCTCTGTTGCTTTATTTCCTTTGTTGCAGGCACACCGCCTTATTTTTTCTTTAAAAATTAGCTCGAAATGCTCGATAGTTCACAAAATAATCCCGTTAAGCTCTACCTTTGTCTGAATGAGCAGGTAGTTTCCCTTGACTGCTGGACCTCGCCTGACTTGCGTGGCTGTGCGTTCTACCAGCACTGCTTTTCACCCATAAGTTATTCAATATATTGAGCATTGAATTGTCCCTCTGCTGCAGACTGTAGGTGTGTGACTGCACCAGCCTTTCTGAGTGTCACTTTATTCAGAAATTACCCAGTTTCTGAAATGGAAATTATAATTCTTGACTGGTTATGAGCAGGAAACAAGACCGTATTCCCCTGGCTGAGGACACTAAAGCCCCAATAACAATGTAAGTGCGTTACCTTGGAAGCATGACCCAGGGCCTTTATGGGTCATTGTTGTCTCAGCTCTTTTGATTTATCAGATTAATGCATGCTTGGGGTCGTAGGACGAATGGGACTTGAATGTAAAAGAAGTAGGGGAATGAACTGGTCTGAGGCATGAGACTCCTGGTTGGGCACAGGATGGGGCTGGGGGGATGTCGTGAATAGAACCAGCCAGAGCGCACAGATGGTCAGCCCCACTCACACTGTGCTAGGCCCAGCCTTGGCCGTCATCCTTCGAGCAGGGGAAACACCTCTTGCCCTCAGAGAATAATCCTTTGCTCTCCTCTTCTGCTCTGTTTGAAGCCCTGGATGGATGGATGGATGGATGGATGGATGGATGGATGGATGGGGACCCTTTCCACCATCCCTGCCTTCCCCCATTCTTTGCTTCCACATGTATCTATTGAGCATCTAACAGTTCCATGGGGAACTACCCTCCCCTCTACCGACCACTGCTTCCCACAGTCTTGGGGAAAAATCAGTTCAGAGGAGGTCATGTTTTTAGCTCCAATCTTAATGTTCTTTTCAAAGAAGACCTCTATAGTTTAGCATTGCTTTTCTGTTGACAAAAAAAAAAGGGAGAAAAGGAAACTGAAGAATTTTTGAGAAAGGTCAAAATTCTAAGCTCTTACTGCCTAGATCTAAATGGCTACATAAAAATTGGTAAAAATGGCTATTTCCAGCCATTAGTTTTGTGACTTTTCAGCTACTGCTACATCCTTCATGTTTACAGGCAGTGTGATATTTGTATACCAACTGATTTTGCCATCTTGGTGCATTTTGGCACCACTGAGCAGAAGATTGAGAGGCTGGGCCTATTTTGTGTGGGTGGAGAAGCTTTTGAAACTTTTTGAGCATTTCAAAGTAATGTAATATTTTGCTGAGAGTTGTGTGTATTTACCTTTGAAGTCATTTTCGTCTAGTTGTACCTGCCGTCCTTGACAGTATAAACATGAATTTTTGAATTTGTCTCCAGCTCTACGTAAATTCTCCAAAAATAAATCAGTTGAAAATGTTTCTGGCCACTAATTCCTATATTGATGATTTTTGTGTACCATGCAGTGAATTTATAATTTTGTCAGTATTTTTCAAGCATTTTGCTGGTTTTCTGTGTTATTTGGCTCTCTGATTGGTTTTCAGTCAGTTTGCACTTAGCCACATTCTCACATGTGCCCTCTTCGTTGGTTTATTTCATCATTCATGTACCTTTTCTTTTTTTTTTTTTTTTTTTTGCGGTACGCGGGCCTCTCACTGTTGCGGCCTCTCCCGTTGCGGAGCACAGGCTCTGGATGCGCAGGCTCAGCGGCCGTGGCTCTCGGGCCCAGCCGCTCCGCGGCAAGTGGGATCTTCCCGGACCGGGGCACGAACCCGCGTCCCCTGCATCGGCAGGCGGACTCCCAACCACTGCGCCACCAGGGAAGCCCCATTCGTGTACCTTTGCTGAGGCCTTTTTCATGAAGATACAGGAGACTTGGGAGCGTAGAGTGATGGTTACGGGCATGGACTTTGGAGTCAGAGATATCTGGATTTGAATCCCTTTCCACCTTCACTAACTGGGTGTTCTTGCAAAGTCACCCATTTGTTCATCTGTGAAATGAGGATAGTAATGCCTCCTGCACAAGTTCCTGAGAGAACTAAATGAGATACCACGGGTAGCATGCTTCACGCAGGCCCGGGCATGAAGGAAACACTCGTTCATGGATAGCTGTTGTTAAAAGAGACAAAAGGAGGGCCCCCCTTTTTTTGCTTTTTTGGGTGTTCTAGAAAAGAGCTGTAAGATTTTAAATATGAATATGATTGTAACACTGGAATATGAAGTTAAAGGGATGTGAAATATTTGTCTGGATGATTTCTTACTAGTTTAAGATTCACTGATCAGAGACATTATTGGGCCTCTCAGCCTAAGACATACTTGGATCACTTAGATGGCGCAATTATCTTGTTTTTACCAGTCGTCATTAATGAGGAGTAATTAAATTGACAAAACCAGTGGCAGGAGGAACAGTTACCTTTGACCAGTGGTTTTCAGTCAGGCATCTGTTCCCGGCTACACGGCTTTGCAGTCTCCCTCTGTCTGTCCCTCCCCTCACTCTACCTCCTCGACTAGACTTTCCAAGGGCAGGGTGTGTGTCTTCTTCAACTCTGTGCCCTGCTGCCCAGCACGGTCGTCACTCTGAACGGAGCTAAATCCTAGGCAGGGGCTCACAAAAGTGGTGAGAGCTCGAATGCAAACGTGAAGCAGGCTTCAGCCGGAGCCTCGCTGTCAGCGAGGGCCAGTCTCCGTTTCAAGGATTTACTGAGTCCCATTTACTGTAACATACTTGAAATAGCTGCTATATGGGTGAGAAATAGAAATAAAACTTTAACTCTGATTGACAAAGTGAGAAAGGAGAAGTGAGTATGAAAGATTACAAGCATAGAAATACTAACCATTATGGTAATATCAGTATCCACATGTCAGTAGGTTAAGCCTGTAGATGTGCAGTAGTGTCCGTATTCAGAGCACGCCACATAGCTTAGAATTCAATGTCATTAGTAGAAGGGGCAGGGAATTTGGATTTGGGGGTTTTATTTTGTTTTCCTTAGATACTATCTTAGTTCTAGCAATTTAGGGAGAGAATTGGCCAGGATTTAGGAGAGGGCAAGGGGTGAAGGAGTCTGTGGAGAGATATTTTTAGTGTGGCACCCTTGGACCCCTCCCCACGAGCATCATTCTCTGTGTGTATCCTGTGTTGCCAGGGACACCACGATCATCAACCACTCGAGGAACGGCAGCTATGGCGAGAGCTCGCTGGAGGCCCACATCTGGCAGGAGGAGGGGGAAGTGATGCAGGCCACCAGGAGATGTCAGGACATGGAGTACACGTAAGGGACAGCTGTGCGCGGCCACCAGGCTCCACTCTGGGCGCTTCCCTCAAGACCCCAGTGGGGCCGCCAGCCTGATGTTTGCACTCACACTTCAGCCCTTTCCTGTTCTGAACAGCTTCAGGCTTGAGTTCTCCCTCCCACCCTGCCCCAGAGA
>NW_006791083.1:158015-166902 GCF_000442215.2 Lipotes vexillifer | reverse complement strand
GAAAGAGTCTACTCAACAACGGGCCTGGAGCCTGAAGTCTCTGGGGGCTAATTTCATGTCAGATGCAGGTTTTAAGATGGAGGCTAATAACAAGAATTTAGATGCCCATGTGTTTTCTGGGTGTCTGTCTCTACAACATTCTAGACATTACGAGCTGGACAGGGGAAACATCATATTCCAAAGTCTCAGAGATTTTGAGCCAGGGTTTATATATTCCAGCCAGAAATAAAGAACTTATATAGCTAATGCATTCTTCTCATGGACTAAACAAGACATCCAGTGGGCTTGGTGACATAATGGAGCTAGCCTGCCGCCCACCCCCAGCCCTCCCCGCGGAGCCCTGGGAAGCTGAGCGTCTCATTTTGCAGATGTGAAAATAGGACTGAGCGGCTGAGTCGTTGGTAAGCTCAGCAAGTTACTATTTGGGTTGTGAAAAGAACTCACGTGTTTTCTGATTCTCATCTTTGACCTTCAGGGAGGAAAACATCTTCTCACAGAATACCTGTCCGTCTATTTTTTTTTTTTCCTCAGAAAATAGGGAAATGGACCCTCCTGAGCAGCCCACCCTGTGTGAGCCTTGAGTTTGTGTGCTTTCCTACTGCTTCTTCCTGCCTCCCACTGCCAGGGTCCTAGACACAGTTCAGTCCAGGAGGTCCCTGCTGGGTTGCCATGGTCACTCAAACCGTGTGTCCCTGGGGTCCCAGGACATCCCAGAGTCTCCTGAGGGGCCGGAGAAGGTGCACCCTTTTCAGCTACTACAAAAGATCCGTATTCTACAATTTGGAGATTGTAACTGAAGACTTACACTGCGCTTAAGTCTCTGTCCTTGAATTATAATTAAAGTCCCTGGGCGTCCTGAGAGAAATGTTCATGTTATTCTAGCCAGATGGCTTTTGATCATGACTGTTTTGTTTTGTTACACAGTATTAAAAATCTCCATGCCAAAATCATAGAGAAGGATGCCATGATTAAGGTCCTCCAGCAGCGATCCCGTAAAGACGCCGGGAAGACGGACTCCTCCAGCCTGCGGCCCGCTCGCTCTGTCCCGTCCATCGCTGCAGCCACTGGGACTCACTCCCGCCAGACCTCGCTCACCAGCAGCCAGTTAGCCGAGGAGAGGAAGGAGGAGAAGACCTGGAAGGGGAGCATAGGTGAGCCCCGCCCCTCCTCAGGCCTGCCCCTCCCCCTCCCCCGGCGAGCCCCGCCCCTCCCCAGGCGAGCCCCGCCCCCTCAGGCAAGTCCCGCCCTTCCTGAGGTGAGGCTCTGAAGAGAAGGAGCCACACAAACATTGAGAGGCACCCCGTCTGGCCAAAGGAGTTCAGACACCCTTGTGAAAGCAGAAATATTGAGTATTCCCGAGTCTCAGTTTACTCGTATGTAAAGCGGGGAAGGATAATCAATCACACTTTGGTGGTGGAAGCAAAGACCACCCCACCAGAGTCGCTGTTAACCACGGGTTGATTCACATCATAATTATCATCGTTATTGTTGAAAGTTGAGGTGACCCTTAATGTAAAATGTTCTAATGGGAAAAACTCTGAATTTGGCTCTGCCCCAGACCAGTGGTAAGACTGCTCCACCTCTGCTTCTGTGTCTCGCAGAGCGGGGCGGTGCCAGGAGGTGTCTGCCCTGCTGTACCCCATGGGGTCATGGCAAGGGCAAAATGAGATAACGGAGAGAAAGCGCTTGGGGAGCAGTGCTCTCGAGTGCAAAGTTCTGCTGGCGGTGGTTTTGCTGGATTGCTGTTACGCAGGCAGAATGTTGAGGAGAGTTCTGCAAACGTGTGGTCTCAGCCATGAACACGTTTCCTGGGGTGACGGGGGCTGGCTGGGTCTGGAGAGAAGCGGCAGAGCCGCCCGGCTGGCAGGCAGCGCTCCCTGACGCGCATCCTCTGCTCTTGTCCCCGGCAGTCCCCGGCACTGCACACCCCCAGGGGCCTGGCCCTTCTTTGATGCATTTCCCCAGCTCAGAGTGTGTTTTGTTTATCTAAGGAGCCGAGAGCCTGTTTTTCTCAAAACAGAACCCCAGAGGAGGCTGGCTGCTTCGTGCCAAAGGGGATAAGAGCTTCCAGAACGAACGTGACAGACTTGGGGTGATCAAAGGCACCCAGCCACAATCTCTGTTTGAAGTTCCCCCACGGGTTACTTCTGCAGCCCCTGCCCTCCAAGGAAATGCACTTCAAAGAGGACGTGTGTGGACAGCAGCTGGGATCTTCAAAGACCCTCCCAAGGACACTTAGCTCCCCACCCCAGTTAGAGAGCCTTGGAAGCAGCGCTCAGGCAGGCCTGGTAGGGGAGTCTGAATGTGCTCAGCTCGCATAGAAACCTCCCTGGCAGAGGCCAGTCTGTGACATCCAGCCAGGCCGGCATTCCCCTGGGGTCTGTGCCTGTACCCTTAGCATCTGATGTGTCTCAACCAGGCCTGGGAGCCAGAGGACCCGGCTGCGGGAAGAGTTGCTGTGTTCTCTGCACTGGTGTTCCTCCTCGTTATTGTGATTGGTGTCCACGTGTCACAAAAACAGAGCGGGGCCCTCTGAGGTTCCAGGCAGAGGCACACAGTCAATTCGCAAAGGTACAGTGCACAGACCCCAAAGTGTTTCCGCAGTCTCTTGCCTGAGGGGCTCTGGAAGGAGGTAGAGGTGATGACATATACCTTCCTGATGGCTCAGGGGCTCCCAGGTGAGAAGACAGGCCAGTGACTTGGTTCCACAGAACATCCTTGCCAGACGGTGGCTTTTCACCAGACAGGGCGATGAGGTGGAAAGAACACAGAGTGGACTTAAAGGCAGGCACAGCTGGGTTCCAATCCCATTTCTGCTATTTATACTTCTAACTCTGAGATACTTATTACTCAAAGCTTCCATTTCCTTTTCTGTAAGACAAAGGATAACAACAGGCCCTACCTCATATGAAATGAGATGATGTGTGTGAAGCACCTAGCCAGAGCCCCTCGCTACTCAAGGTGTGGTCCTTGGACCACGGCACCACCCTCTCCTGGGAGCTTCTTAGAGAAGCAGACTCTCAGGCCCCACCCACTGACTTGAATCTTCATCTTAACAATATATCCAAGTGATTGATATGCACATTACTTTTTTATTTTTTTTTTGCGGTAAGCGGGCCTCTCACTGCTGTGGCCTCTCCCGTCGCGGAGCACAGGCTCCGGACGCGCAGGCTCAGCGGCCATGGCTCACGGGCCCAGCCGCTCCGCGGCACCTGGGATCTTCCCGGACCGGGGCACGAACCCGTGTCCCCTGCATCGGCAGGCGGACTCTCAACCACTGCGCCACCAGGGAAGCCCTGCACATTACATTTTGAGAAGCGTTGCTGTAGACAGACTGGATTGAGTTGCATTCTGTTATGAATGGGCATCTTGAAATAGCCCTGGCAAAGAGACGTTATGAATCGCTGCCTCATTAAATAAGTGAACAGACACTCGATTGTGCTTACCGCATTTTCTACAGGCTAGTGTTCTGGAGTGCTGGCACTTTTCTGAACGTGGGCCGTATTTCACCATCATAACAGTGACTGTTCTGTCCAGCTTTGTAGGAAGACGTTGAGGAAAAGGGACACCACAGCGCATCATGCCTCCCTTTTCCCCAGCCGGCCCGCCCTCTTCCTGCCCCAGCCTCTCTGCTCTTGGGGCGGGCAGGGAGGGAGAAGAGGGCTGAGTGTTCCTTCCCAGGAGCCCAGCTGGCTTCCTACTTCTTGGAGGACATGGCTCTCCATTGCAAGGATCTCTTTGGGGAATATTGTACACAGCTCTGTGTTGCCCTGACCAGGAAGCGTGTTTGTTTTGACCCGGGGCCTGTAGGAGACCATCCGTTACCAAGAGTGGAGGGGTGTCGGGGGCTATTAGGCAGAGCAGCAGGCCAATGGGACCGTGTCTAGGAGCAGGGAAGCCTTCAGGTTTTCTGAAGCACACAGCCACTGCCCAGGACTAGCCCTCCTGGGCCATATTAGGTAAAGCGAGCATCGCCTCTAGAACACTTTGCAGGAACGCCCTCACCCCTCGACACTCTGCCTATAAGGTGCCTCTTCTGCATTCTTCCATAGCACCCTGAGAATAATAGTATCCTATCATTTGTCATGTTATATTAGAACCAATTCACCTGACAACTCCTCCCCCACCCCAGACTAGGTGTTTGTTTGTGTTTTTTTTTTCCGGTACGCGGGCCTCTCACTGTTGTGGCCTCTCCCGTTGCGGAGCACAGGCTCCGGATGCGCTGGCTCAGGGGCCACGGCTCAGGGGCCCAGCCGCTCCGTGGCATGTGGGATCTTCCCGGACCGGGGCACGAACCCGCGTCCCCTGCATCGGCAGGTGGACTCCCAACCACCGCGCCACCAGGGAAGCCCTGTTTTTGTTTTTAAAGAATGGCATTGAAAAAGCTGTTCTTCGGCCCTCAGGGTTGCTGCTGGGGAAGGAGCCCCACGAACACGCATCCACCCCCATGCTGCCCACCCCGCCTGCCACAGGGCTATCTCCTGCGGCCCTTGTCACCTCGGCCAGCAGCGCCCACGCGAAGACAGGCAGCAAGGACAGCAGCACACAGACGGACAAGAGCGCCGAGCTCTTCTGGCCCAGTGTGGCCTCCCTGCCCACGCGCGGCCGGCTGAGCGGAACCCCTTCCAACAGCCCGGTCCTGAAGCACCCAGCGGCCAAGAGCACGGCAGAGAAGCTGGGTATGAGGTCCCCGCCTCCTCTCACGCTCCGGGGATCCTCAGCGCTCCCTGGCCTGAGAGGGGGAGGCTTTTGTTGAGCTGGGGAGGGAGCAGGGCTCCCAATCAACTCTGACTTTACGGGTTATCTTATGATTATGGTTACCCTAATGCACTTAGGCTCTGCATGCCCTTTATTATTCTGGAATTAAAATGTGTGTAGAGACTCCTAACTTATTACCATTTAAAGGAGTCCACAAGTTGCATCTGTCCTTTTAGTGTATGCTTTGTAACTAGCCCTTCCCCAGAAGGTGTGCAAACAGACCCTCCAGGGGATGTTAGGGAATTAGTTTCCCCCCACTTCCGCCCCCAGTATATTTGAGAGCTGATACCAGGCACCACCAGGTCCATCGAGAGCATCAGGTACAAAGACATTGCCTTCAGGGTGTTTACTCGTCAAGGATTCGGGGTCGAGAGCACCTCCTGATTGAAGGAGAAGGTAGATTTAAAGTAGGCGAACTGGCCCAGTACTCAGGCCAGTTCTAAGGAGTTGCCGTCAAATATTTAAGAGAAGACAGCTTAGGAGGAGCTTGGCGATGAGTCCAGAAGTATCCATGGAAAGAATAGACTTGGCTTTGGACTGTTCGTAGTCATGGGGTGAGGAGGAGGTGGGAGCTACTGGGCATAAATGAATTGTTTCCTCCAAAGGGGTTCCCTGTGTTCATCCTCCAAAATAGACAAGTAAACACAATGTTATTTTCGGAGATTTAATTCTTGGGATGCTCTTCTGCAAGGAAGGCGGGGAACATGTGACAAGGACCTGGCTCGTGGCGTGCACTTGATAGTTTAGAGGAGACCGGGGGCGAGGGCTCCGCACCAAGTCCCGATGCCACTTTCACCCACTCAGACCTCTCCCATCACCTCCTAGTTCTGTTCTTTGTGTCCGAATCCCAGGGCCAGTCACTTAGCCTTGGTCCACCATGGGCTGCGCGCTACGGCCTTACCTGCGTGCACCGATGGTGAGGGGTGGTACTTAAATGGTTCCGTCTTAGAGAGGGCTGGGAAGGCTGTGCTCCTCCTGGGGAACAGGCTGCTAATGTGTCCCTTCTGTTTGGCAGAGAATTCTCCTGGCCATGGGAAGTCACCTGACCACAAAGGTCGCGTCAGCAGCTTGCTTCACAAGCCCGAGTTCCCTGACGGGGAGATGATGGAAGTTCTCATCTAACACCGGCATCCCTGTTGAATTTTGCAACAGAACATTGACGAGCAAGGAACGTGGCAAAGAGAAAGAAAGATCAAGAAGGTTGTGGATGGGAAATCAGGAATGATTTGAACTGGTCAGGATTTCAGGTTAATGAGAACACTTTTTATAAATGTTAAAAACAAAACAAAAACAGGAGGCCTACATGACTGAAAATGAAGGGGATGTTGTGGATTTTTACTGCATATGGTGGAAGAGAGAAGATGCATGTAGGTTTGGAAACAAAGAAGAAATAGGAAATAGAGTTTTTCCGTTGTACAGAAAATGTATCTCTTGGGGAGGGTCTGTGTACACCCATTCTCTGGTTATAAACAGATAAACCTGAGCATGGATCTTCCTTGAAATACGCCCATTCTCCTTGCCTCTTAGCTTGTTTTGTTTGAGAAGAACCTCCTAGGCATCTCGGAGAGTCCGTCTTGATATAACGTAATAATATCACCTGTGCCCTCCATGGGGTGTCCTGTGAATGCATGTGAGTGTGGCAGGGAGGAGAAATGTCCAGGGTGATGGGGAATTTAAAAGGCCATCTTCACCTCATTACCTGCTTGGTTTGGACTTCTTAGCTTTTCTGGATTGAGCAGTATTTTCTAAACAGGATGGGAGCTTTCTGGTCCTGGTGTGCATCCTCCCTCACTTCTCTGAGTTCATCTCTGTCTCTGCTTCATACTCTTTAATTTTACCCTTTTTTCCTTCCTTTTTTTTTTTTTTTCCTTTTGCAACAAAGCCATGACAGAATTCCTTTGTTCTGGGGTTTATCAGAGCAGTAACTGAACGTTCATCATTCATCGTGACCAGTGGGACAAAGCCGTATGGCGGGTCCCTGGCTGCTTCCTCCACCTTTGAGGAGTTGGGCTGCAGTGGTTGATCTCATTCTGACCATGAACTAGGTAAGCTCCGACTAGGCGGAAGATCCATGAGCCCTGTGACGTCCTGCATTAAGCTCATGGCCCCGACTTTTTTCTCTCTCACATCAGCTCTTGCGTGGAGTTTGGTATTTCCACCTCATTGCTCTGTTGAGGTAGGACTTTCAGGACTGCACTCCGGGAAGCGAGTGACACTTGACTTGGTGGCATCCAGAATCTCCCCAGCCACCTTGTCCCGCTTTCTACTGTTTGCGGCCACCGCTCTGCCCGCCCCTCATATCCCTCTGGGCCTTGTTGGTGAGCACGCAGACTCTGTGACTGTCAGCACGTGTGTGTCAGCACATCAGTTCTGCCCTGCCAGGAACTTGCTTTGTAACCTAACAGGCCAGTATCTATACAGTGTAGTCAGGTTTTTTTAGGATTTCAGTTGGGAGCAACTTATCCAAAGTAAGACGGAAACACCAGGTCAAAGAGCCAGGAGTGAGTGAGGTCGTGGGCCTCATCCCTGTGCTGTAAGGTTTCCCATCTGACTCCTCAGATATCGGCTTTCTTTACAAATCTAGAAGGTGCTGGATCAGAAGAGAGAAGCTAGTCAGGCCGTCAGATGCTCATGCAGGGCTCTGATAGTTTTCTCCCTGCAGGGTAGCTGGATCTGTGTTTTCCCAGGTCCCTTTCCTCATGCTTATTTAAGGAAAGGAAAAAAAAAAAAAGCCCCAGGTCTGAGGCTTTTTCAAGTCCCACCCAAATGAAGCCCTGAAGACAGACAGCATCACTTAGGAGATTTTGCTTGGGTGGCTCATTTTAGAGTTGGTCTTTGGAGTGTAACCTGGGTGAAGCCTCCCCAAATTGAGGTGGTGGAAGGATGACAGAGGTGTGAGCTGGAGAGGGAGGGGTGGGGAAGGAAACCAGTGGCTTTGCCCAGGGGGCCTCTGAGCTGCCTAGTGGTCAGGAGAGTAAACAGAACGGATGCTGCTCAAGCCCTGCTCTGTGGTAGGCGCTGTGCATCACGCCTGTTGCTTTCTGCAGTCCTACGTTAAGCATCACTGAGGATTGTGCAGCCTGGGAAACCAGAGCAGCCCTGGGTGTGAGGAGGGAGCGGTGAGGCCCCGTGGCTGGTGTGGGGGCCAGGTGAGTATGGACACGTCGGGGCAGGGATGGGGCAGAGGGATCCCCATCTCAGTCCCAGTTCCCTGTCACTTTTTATAGGTGATGAGGCTCAGTTGATGGCAACTAACTCTCTTAAGGATACTTTGACCCCTGATTAACGTGGGGGATGGAAAGAAAACGTCTAGAAATAAGAGGGCACGTCACCTCTGCCAGCCCCCATCATCCGTGTCTGGGCTACCCCAAACATGGGCTGTGTCCCCTAGAAACGGGTGAGAGTGACAGCCGCAGCCCAGTTTCCCACAAAGCCTCATCTTTATGCCCCCAGCAGATCTTGTTGGCAGCTCAGGCACAAGGCTCATTTGCTTTCCTTGGTCCCCCAAGTTGCCAGGCGTGTTAATTGGCAGAATGCAAACACAGACGTCACCATTTTTCAGTTGTGCTGTAGTCTCTTAATCCTTTTTTCTTCTAACCTGCTAAGACTCCTCCATAAGAAGAGGTACCTATAGTTTTGAAATGTCTTCTTTTGTGGGCCCTGACACTTTTCATCTTTCATAGATGAAAGCCTTGCTTGCATTTAGGAGAAATGCAGCTACTGAACTCCCACTGTGTGTTCTGGCAGTTGACAATATAAGATCTCACTGGATTTTCAGAAAATAATCCTAGCTCCGTTTTTTTAGTGCCAACTGTATGCAAGCACTGGGGTAAGTCCCTTTTAATGAGTCCTCAGACCACATGGGAGCAGGGGCAAGTTTATCATCCTTATTTCACAGAGGAGGAAACTGGGGCTCAGGAGGTCAAGTCCCTTCCCCGGGAGAGGCTGGGATCTGAACCAAGGCTTTGGGAGAGGAGCTGTGCCTTTGACACAGGCTGGACTGCCTCTGGCTTGGGGATTATAAGTGCCACAACTTGACCCGCTCTGCCCCCTCTATGTGATGTGTGCACTCGTAGACACACACACACACACACACACACACACACACACACACACACACACACACACA
>NW_006791083.1:106800-157957 GCF_000442215.2 Lipotes vexillifer | reverse complement strand
AAGACACACACACACACACACACACACACACACACACACACACACACACACACACACACATTCCTGCCCCCTTGCCACCCCAGGAGCTAAGAAATAGGACTAAAGCCCAGAACTGCTAGAACTACCCATAAACACAGGTATAGGTAGCAGTCTTTGTGTTCCGTTGTAAGCAGGACCACAAAGTCTGTTTAAAAAGCACTTACTTGTGAGTGGTCCAGAGGCCGGGCCTTCTCCAGAACTTTTCAGTGGTGTCTGAGAATGAACTCGCGAGCCCTGTCTCAGGGTGAAGGGTAAAGGCCTTGGCCTTGTGTGGTGACGTGCTGGAGGAACTCCGTTTCTTCCTTCAGTGTGTCGCCTGGCGGTTTCTGCGTGCTGCCCGGGGTACTGTATGCAGCAGGAGGTGTTGCTGCTTTTTGGCACTAATTTCAGAGCGTGTGCAGAACCTTTGCTTAGGTTTTTCTTCTTAGCTTTTCTTCTGCTTCCCAGAGTTGGGGAGCCAGCCGCAGTGTCATGCCCAGTCTGCTTGGAGCAGGCAGGCAGGACAGGGCTGCCGCGTCCCTCCCAGGGCTTGGGTCGGAGGGCAGAGAGTGGAGGCATGTCTCTCTTCTTCGGTTTTGAAGAACTTGCTCTTTGGAACCTATGTGTGCATTTGACTACACGGGACTTGGGTTGGATCGAGACAGTTGCTCCCAATGGATTGTGAACTTGGAAGAGAGAGTTCATTGATTCTGTTGCTCAGCGGGGAGGCCGTTGGAATGCCCCCTGCAGAGAAGCCAGCCATCCCTGCTGTTGGTTCTCACCTGGGTTTGCCCGCAGCCTCCTGTGTCCTTAGGATGCTGAGTGCTGGCAATTGCAAGTGGCTCCTGCGTCCTTGTCCGAAGCTGATGGCAAGAGAAATTCTCCCTACGGCAGCCTGAGTCCCAGGGACTGATGTGAACACAGACGTCAGGTGGGGCAGGGCCCCGGGGGCTGTGGAGACTTGCAAGGTGGAGTTGCTGCAAGGTTTTGAGGCAGGGAGCTCACTCTTGGGCTGCTGGGAGCTGAGCAAAGAGGTGTGTTTTCCAGAACAAAGTCCTGCTGCGTGTCTGCGCTGGTGCTGGCGGGGCATGCTTCTCTCTGCTCCCCGTGGTCTCACACTCCTCCTAAGCCTTGGAGGACCGTGGTACAAGGGAGCCGGGCGACTGTTCTTAAACAGAGAAGGTCCAGCCCACAGTTGCTTGCTTCTCCTCTCCAAATCTGACACAGCCATGGTATACGCTTTATAAATGTTGGTTTTCTCTTCTTTTTTCTTGCTAATTAATCAGTGGGTTTAAAACGTCTTCATTCAACATGAGGATTGTTTAATGGGCTTGCCTCTGGTGTGTGGCTCCATGGGAGATGCGCAGAGTAATTAAGAAGTTACCAGAAGCTGATCAGCTGGGAGCATGGAAAAGTCAGCATTTCAGTAAATGGATTTCTTCTGGAACTATCAGTAATGAGCAGTTTTTTCCTGTCCCTTTTAAGTAGTATCCCCTTCTCTCATTTGGTAATTTAATGGTATCAAGACATGTATATGTCAGTGCATACGTATGAGGTGTGACTGTAAGGTTGTGTGTCGAGTTTCTTTTCTTAATATCCAGAAGATCCAAGTGTTTCATCTCACCCCACGTTGCTTAAGAGGTGACCCTTTGCGAGACTCTGTGCTGATTACTGCCGTGCTAAGTAGAAACACTTTGCAGACGCCTCTGTTAGAATGGATCTGGGGGCCTGGCATGTTCCTCTGGTTATCCTTAGAGATGAGAAATCATCATCCTTTGAAGGCAGGTTTAAGTTTGGAAATAATCCCAAGTCATTCACTCAGTTGGATAAATAAAGATGGGTGATTAAGGTAAGTCACATCCTTTTAGCTTTTTTCTTTGAAAGAAGTCCTTAAGATATTCCTGGGGCATGAGTCTTTGGACCCTCAGAGGCTTTCAGAGTGACCACTTCAAAGGAAGACAGTCATCGTTAGTACGTGTACCTTCCAGAGGGTTCGTTTTTAAAAACCTGCTCCCTTGCCACGCCTTGTATGTGTTCACGTCTCTGCGTACACGCGGGTGTAAGTGCACATTCATGAGTAGCCGCCTCCAGTAGGAATTCTGTAAAACCCTGTTAGACTTAAGTGCATGTTATTGTCATGTTAGGCCAAGACTGAGGTGTTTGTCATGAAACTTCGCTTTCTCACAGAATTAAAATATTGTTTTTTCAATATAATGAAGTAAAATACAGTATTTTCTTGTATCAGCTCCTGAAGTTTTGGTGCCCAGTGGTGTGTTTACATGTGGTTTGCCTAAGATTCCGTTCACATAGAGACACCTGTAAGTATTTATTACAAACCGGAATGTTAGCAAATTGATCCATAGTGATTTTCTTTGAATTAAGGTGTTTTCCCCTTTTGTGGAGGGGAAGGGGAGGCTCCTTCTCTGCGTGAGGCGCATGCAGAATCTGGGACATTCTGTGAGGCTGGGCAGGCCATGCACCCACCTCAGCCAAAGCACCAACGGCCTGGGTGCTGCCACACTTCCCGCCAGCTGTGTGTGCCATCGCCCTGCTTGGTGGCGTGTGCTGTGTTCCCTCCAGCAGACTCTGGTGTAAGATTCTGGCATCTTCGATTTGCTAGTCTGTATTGAAGCAGAGGTGGAGGGTGCAGAGCTGCACGGCCAGATGGGTCTGTGTCCAGAGCGGGGAAATCCAAGAAGACGGCATGTCCCTCATAACAAATGTTGATACTGTTGGTCAGCCAAAGATTTTCCTATTCTTTGCTGCTTAAACTTGTGCCTTAATATTGTATATAATAAATGGATAAAATGGCTCTCTCCCTCACGCTTGCTCGTTTCTGTCCCAAGGAACTTATATACCAGGTGCTCAATAAATGTTGGTTGAATTTCATTTCATTTTACCGCTGGAAGCAGCCTCACTTGCTGTTTTGCTTGCAGAGGCAAGAGGCATCCCGTGTGCTCCCCTCCCTCCCCCCAGCCCCTGTGGGCCTCATGCTTTTGATCCCAAGGAGGAAATGAGTCATCCAAACCCCTGGAACTTGCCGTCCACCCTGCCACCCACCCCTCCAGACAAATACAGAAGGAGGAAACGCAGGGACGTGAGCCCGGGAGATGGTGGCCACTTTGATCACATCTGAGTGTCCTCTTTGGGCGATCCTGGGTTCAGGGCCTGCCAGTGACCACCGTCACTCAGGAATTTACCCAAGCAGCCTGGGCCCTGAGTCTGAGCTGGAGTCGGAAGCGTCTCTGCGCCCCATGATGGACGTGGCAGATGTTGCTGCCTTCTTAGTGTCTTGGGGTCACAGGAAATGTGGGGGGCTTTGGTAGAAAGAAGTCACATGGTAAAGTGAAATTCAGGTGGGAGCCACAGTGGCTGAAGCAGGAGAAAGGGACAAATTCCATGAGAGTCCCCGAGTGAAGGGTCCCCCCCCCCGCCTGGGCAGTCACACGCGGGCGTGGTGCAGTACAGCCACAACCAGATGCAGGAGCACGTGGACCTGCGAGACCCCAACATCAGGAACGCCCAGGACTTCAAGGAGTGAGTGCAGCTGCTCGGAGCCGGCCCACACACGGTCCCCAGCGGGCCCCCCCCCCCCGCCCCCGCCCGAAGGGGACAGTGACCTGGGAACACTGCTGGGGAGGATGAGGTGCCCTCTGTTTGTTTTCTAGTTGTGTCTCTTTGAGCAGAAGCCTCTCGCACCTGCCCCTGGCCCAAGCATGGGTAGAGCTTCCTAAATGTGAGCGTAGGGAGAGCGAGGGATGCACCTCTTGTCCCCCAGTGACGGCCGGTGTGGTTTGCACGCATTACCGTCTTCAGTCCTCACACAACAATCTGGGCATCCCCATTTTAAAGACAAGGAAACTGAGGCTCAAACAACCTTGGGCAAGTAACGTGCGAACGATGGCAGGACTTGAACCCAGATCTACCTGACCAGGAGCCCGTGCACTTGCAGTGAAAGGTGAGTAGGGGCTGGGAGCTTGGGTTCTGACCTGTCCTGCCTTCTACCCAAAGGAGTTCTCTTCAGGGACCCCCAGATCCCTGCACGTGTGCAGATGTGACTCGTGAGAGTAAAGGGCAAACTTGGCAGCTCCCCAGCCTCCATCTCCCGGGACTACTCCGGAAAGGCAGCTGGAGGCCCCGCATGCCTCAGGGCTCAGATGAGGACCCTGCCGAGCTGGCATCCACCTCTGCCATCTCCCTGCCCTGACTCCGTGCTTGCCACTTGTGGGAGGTGCCCAGGCCTCTGTCCTGGATCCTGGGCTGGGGCCTCTGCACTGCGGGGAATGGGAGCAATGCCTTTTAGATTGCCTGGGCTCATTGTAATCAGGAGTCACGCCCCAGGTGAGAAATAAATCAGGAGTTCTGAAATTCCTCTCTTAAAATATAGAAAGCTCGGTGATGAAATAAAAGGAGCTTTAGGTCTTTAAAGAATGTTGCCGTTTTCCTGTTTCTGTGGCCCTTTTGTCAGGCACAGCCATGTCTGCGATGTGCTTCCTTTACCTGCCCTGTTCCTGGCAGGCAGACATTCTCTTTTAGCGAGTCTGTCTCCCTCAAAACTCTCCCCTTATGCAGCCCAGAAGGAGACCCTTCCCATGTGGTGTGGATTTCTATCAAAGGGTGACTCTTCCCAAGTTCCTGATGTGAAAACAGAGAATACAGGGCTCACAGACTATGTAGCTGGGTAATTTGGAGTAAAATAATGTGAATCGTAGTCCTAGTGTTGGAAACATACTACGGAACTTTACATCCTGACTGGTTTCAGCCCTCTGCCTGTTTGAGGGAGGAAGGACCTAACATTTATTGAGTTGGCTTTGGAATATTGCTTCACCTTAACCACCTCCAAGGTAGGTGAAGGCATCTTCATCCCTGAGTTTCAGATGAGAAAGTAGGCTCACGAGAAGTGTAGTGCATGTCGGGCTGCACGTCCAGCCCAGGCCGGCTTGCTTTAAGTCCCCTTCCTTCTCTCCTGTACTGCATCGTGGCCTTTGACTTTAGTGGCTTTTATTTTTAATGGTTTGTTTGCTTGTTTTTGGTCTTAATAGTTATAGAGAGAATTGGTAGGCAAGTGGCTAGTTGAAAAAAAGAAAACACTTTATAGAGAGAATCGATAGGCAAATGGCTCTTTTCAGAAATGTATTTCCAGCAGAAAGCCTGTGTAGATGGACAGGCTTGATCCAAGCCTCTGGTCTCTTTGCAAGATGAGGACTTAATGTTGAGCAGCTTGACTGTGTACTGACGCAGGTACACTGACACAGGTACACTTGGGGGGCGGCACCAGGGAGAAGGGACCCAAGGTAGATGTGGTCTCAGAGCCCACTTTCGGGCTGGGGTCCCACTCTTGCTTTTCCTCAGGCACAACCTGAGCCCACAGAACTGCAGTCCAGAGATGCTGAGGGTAAAACGGAAGTGCCTTTTTTTTCCGGTCAGATGAGTCCTGGATTGTCCCTGACAGACACCTCTGTGTGGGTTTCCCCAGACCTGGTCCAGACCTGGCACCTTCCCTTCCACCTCTGTGCTCTGCTCGCCGTGCCATCCTCTCCGTCACCTCTGCTGGGCACCCAACTCATCTGGGCTGCTTCCTCCCGCCCCCTGTTCCTGGCTACGCACTCCACCTTCCCATGTTGTTTCTCTCCTTTCATTCTCTCCATCCTCATCGCCTTAGCTCCAGACCTCATCTCTCACTTGGACAATTTCAGGATCCTCCTGCCTCCCACTGCTGCCACTGCATCCCTGACACGGACACCAGAGAAACGAGGAATGACCGGCGTTTATTTATTGGCATTATGCACCCCACACTCCTGTGAGCCACTCCTGCCTTAGGACATTGAATTCTTACGGTCACTCTGAGGCCGGGAGTACAACCAAAATACAACCAAATGGGTAGGTATACAGATGTGAGAATGAATATTAATTTTAAAATAAGACCATATGCTATTTCACACAAAATTCTTTTTCACTCAATAATAGATCACAGGCAGATTTCTCTACCCACACATATAGGTCTATCTTCTTATCTTTGGTGGCTACATAGTGTTCCTTTGTATGGAAGAGGGGAGTTGACTGAAGTCCATGCTCCGTTGCTGCCCCCACCAGCTTCCCTACAGCATTTTCCCAGCAGTTAAGGGAGAACTAACTGCTAAGAAAGAGGCCAAAACTTACAATTTGTGTCAGGCTTGGCCAAACGCTGTCCCCAAGTTCCTCCAGGGCGTCGTAACATTTCCATTGGCCTGTCCAAGCACGATGACATTGGGACCCCAAGGACTTGACAGTGCCATGGCCCCAGCTGATGGTTCAAGCCCAGCCTAGCCTTGCCTGCCCTCTTTCTATCCAGAAAACCTGCCAGCTCTAACTGACAGGCTCATTTGCCATCCAGTGTCCTAGCCTTCGGCCCAGAGAAGGACACATTTTCCTGACATTATCCAGCTCAACACGAGCCCAGTCTGATTTTGTCCAGTGATGTTGATTATGTTGATCCCTGTCTTGTCCCCGGCATTTTCATTTTGCAGAGTGTCTATCAGATTTTTACAAATATTTAGCTTTAGGAATAGCCTGTAAACAGAAGCCCAGTTCACAATTCACTTACCACGTTATTACTGAAAATTATGTGCCCAGCACATGTCAGATCCTGGGGGCGGGAAGCCAGGAGGTACAGATCGCTCTGGCGATTCCAGCCCTGAAGGAAGAGGAGGGGAGACTCAGGTGAACTGACCAACTACTGTGAGCCAGGCATTTTACATCAGTCACTGCACCGGGTCTTCAGGACAGCAAGTACAGGGAGATTCGGAGAGGTTCAGCAAATGACCCAAGGTCCACCCTTACCCAGGTAAGTGGCCAGGTGGCATATGAGCCTAGGTTTGGGTGCATAAAAGTCAAGATTGCCCCGTTATAACATGCAGCCTCTGCGTTTAAGTCTAATTGAGGTCGCGGGTACAGGAAACAAATTGCTCCTTGCTCATCTTTGTTGGGGCAGGTACACCAGGTCCCTGGACAGACCTGTTAAGACCCCACCACACTCGGCAATTGGGAATCAAGCATTTGGCTCAGCCACGTACTGCCGTCCCTAGCCGGGGTGAGGGGGGTATATGGGAAGAACAGATGTTCCACCAACGTTTGCATGTGTCAGTCTCACAGTCGGGACCCAGTGAGAGAACCCAGGCTGAATCTTTTCCCCCTTCTTCCGTCTCTAAGAGCTCCACAGCCACCAGCAGGGCCCATCAGCTGTCCTGTCCCAGCCTTTCCAGAAGAACCACGGAGAGGGGATCCGCAAAGGAGCCCATGATGTTCCCTGCCCTCCTCTCTCGCTGGTCTATTTACTTTCTCAATCCCATTTCAACTGGAAGGGAGGTAGTTGGAGGCAATAACCATAAGCAGTATCTTTATTTATTTTTTAAAAATTGGGGGGAATTCCCTGGCAGTCCAGTGGTTGGGACTTTGCACTTTCACTGCCAAAGTTCCGGGTTCGATCCCTGGTCAGGGAACTAAAATCCCACAAGCTGTGCGGTAAAGCCAAAATAATAATAATAATAATAGTAATAGTAATAATAATAATTTTAAAATTAGATGTCAGTAGTTTATATCTTGAAAAATAAAAAATTTCTTTCCCGCTGTCACGTCAGTGCTCCCCTTTCCTACAGAATTCACAGACTCAGGCTTGGGCACATGTCACAGCTGTCCAGGAATGTGCAACTGACGTCATACATCAGTAATAAACAGATGTAATCAACGGAAAAGGCAGAGCCAGCCACTGCTCAAGTCATTGTATAAAGCATCCCAAATAACTCGCGATTCACACTGAGAAACACGCTTAAAGGGAACACACACACATTAGTTCAACAAACCTTTATTGTGTTAGATGAAAAATGCAAAGATAAATAAGATGCTGTACCTGCCTTCCGTGCCCCACGCCCCCAAGCTCATAGTCCCGGTGAAAAGACCAGAGGGGACCACAGTACCGTGTATAGTAAATGTCAAACTCACGGGTTGTACAGGCTGTTCTGTTGGTCTAAAGAAGTGGGGAAATAGGCAGGCAACGTGTGAGTTGAACGTGGATGAGTGAGAAAAGGAGACAATGCTGAGGTCAGAGGGCAGAGGGGCCAGTGGGCACAGAGGCAGGGCGTCCCCAGGAAACCACGGCTCTGGTCTGCAGGGCCTGGTGGGGATGAGTCTGGGTGGTTCTCTAGGTCCGTGAGCTGCCGTGCCAAAGATTCTGGCCCTTGTCCTGTGGCCATAGATGTTGGGAGTGGGCAAAAGTATATTTAATCAGGACTGTGATCCAGTAGAAAGATCCAATAGAAAGATAACCAAGGGTATTGAGTCCACACTATGAGGAAGGGATAATAATGACATTGGGTGTTTCTGTTTCTATGGCCATGTCACAATTGCTCCCAAACTTAGCAGCATAAAACAACCATTTATTTTGCTCAAAACTGCACTTTGGGCAGGGCTTGGGGTTGAGGGGTGGTATTTCATCTCTGCTTGGCTCAGCTGAGGTGGCTCAAAAGCATGGAAGCTACAAGAGTGGGGAGTCCCGGGGCATCTCCATCCGTGGTCTCTCCCAGGGTCTCTCCAGTGTGGCAGCTTCAGGGTGGTTGGACGTCTTATGTGGTAGCTCAGGGTGTCAAAGGCATATATATATATGTATAGAGAGAGAGCGAGAGAGAGGGAGGGAGGGAGGGAGGGAGGGAGGGAGGCAGCGTGCCCAGCAGAAGACATATTGCCTTTTATGACCTGGCCTCAGATGTCACGCAGCATCACTCTGCCACGTCTATTCAAGGCATTTACAAGGACCTGCCAGGGTTCAAGGGCAGGTGGGGGGCAAGCAGGATAGACTTTATCTCTTCAAGTGTTTGAAATGGCAAGTTTCTAGAAGAGCACAAGGGACTAGAGATATTACTATTGCCGTGACCATTTTGGAAAATGAAGTCTGTCACACTAGGTACATGTCAGACCCAGTATCCTAAGTTATACATACATTTTCTCATCTTACTCTCCCCTCTACCTGTGAGGTAGGTATTATCCTGCCCATTTTATATATGAGGAAATTGAGTCTTGAAGATGTTAAGAGGTCTGCCTGAAATCACACACCAAGAAGGGATGGAACTGGATTCTGTGTGCAAGTCTAATGACCCCAAGGTCTCTTGTCCTCTCCCTGCTGCAGCTTCAGGCGTGGGAAAGAAAGCACGGAGACAGACTAATTCAAAGACATTGTTCTGCCCAGGAATGTTGTCACCACTAAGAAAGGCAGGTGATTTATGAGCTGAATAGGGAACTGAATCAACAGATCTGCAGACCAATTGAATTTGTGTTGTGTCTGCATCACAGATGCCAGATGACAAACATTTCCTGTGGTCCTCAGTGCAACTACCAAGCAGGCAGAGCTGACAGTTGCCACATACCAAGTGCCAGGCTCTGTGCTAAGTACTTCCTGTAGATTAACTAATTTAATATTCACAATAACCCTATGGGACAGGTATTATTGTTGCTGCTGTTATTAGGCTTAAAGGCATTAATTAATGTTGCATAGAGAGGGCCTCCCACCTCCCTGCCATGAATCCCTTCCCCAACCGGCAACATGATGTCATGAATAGATGAACCAATGGTCTCCCCTCTCAGGGGCACCACCAGCCATGGAGTGGTTAGGGAGGCCCCTCTCTGGAGTCAGACTTGTCAACCGGAAACCAGCTCCACCATTTACTAGCTGTGTGAGCCTGGGCCAGTCACTTAACCTCTCAGTACCTCAGTGTCATCATCTATAACATGAAGATACAGTCTGTTTCTCATAGAGATTCCCATCAGGAGTATAAGACATGTCTGGACAGTACCCAGTGTAGACCTTGGCCTGGAGAAAGCACACGATGGATGTCAGCTATTGTTCTTAGTGTAGAGGCTGGTGCCAAGGGCTCCTTGGGATTGACTTGTAGATGGTGTGTTCTTATGGTCCAGGGACATGCATTGTCTTCTTCAGAGGACCAGGGAGCAACTTGTTTTACTAGCCTTGTTGGGATGGAGGTGGGGGTCAATCTGTCCAGCCAGGTGCAAGGGATAAGCCAACCAATGAGATGAGGTGGCGGCAGGGAGGGAGGAGTTTGCAGACACGGTGCTGCTTCATGGATGCTGCAAAGTGCAGAGAGCTGGTCCCAAAGCCAGTTACAACTAACTGATGCACTGAGTCAGGGCCCACGCAGCTGTTTCCCGTGATGGGGGGAGGCCCTGGATTTAGGCTCCTGTGCTTTGGGTTAACAAAGGAGCTACGGACGAGGAAGCAGGAGCCACCTATGGTTGTCAGCATCTTACCACCTGTGACCTCCATTCTTAGGCAAACCCGCTTTTGCTTTCAAGGAGAAAGAAGAGAGCTCTCTGGTTGTACACAGGGAGGTACGCAGTCCTCCCTTGCACTCTGCAACCCCCTGTATGCTGACCTTTTCATCTTGAGCCAGGCTGCAGTCCCTCCCTGGTGGTAGAGATGGCATCTGGTGGACAGGCACCCCACATTTTGGAAGCACGGTTGAGAGAGAACATAGCAGAGAGGAGTGACTGGGAGCCTCTGGGCTGGGTTCCTGCCCTTGGTTCCTGTCGTCCCAGCCCCAGAGTACTCCTGTCCTTCTGGGGATTTGCTTAGGTGCCAAAACATCTCTCCTGTTGCCCAAACTGGCAACTTGGATCCTTCTGGTCCCAAGTAAGTTAAGCACAGGAGGGCTCCTGGCTCAGCCCAGGCAGCTTGCTTCTCACGCCCACAATGAGGATAGAGAATTCACAGCATGGCCTCCTTCCAAACATCTCAAAACCAGACCCCAGTGTGTTGTCACTGGAGACCCCCATTGTCAGACCTCTGATGGTTCCAAATATGAGAAAGTCTGCCCCTCTTTCTATAGTATCACCTCTGCAGGCTTCCTTGTCAGCTAAATCTGCCCATTGTTCCTTTCATTTCCTTTCCTTTTTGAAAAACAAGAATCAGCATTAAAGACTATAGATATGCCTTAGATTCCCACCTTCTTGACAGTAGCCATGGGCCTCCGGAGAGACCCGAGATGAGGAATGATCCCTTCCGCCTCGCTGTGCGTTTCAAGTGGGAGTTTTACAAAACTTCTGTTTATACACAGCTTTCAGAGAGCATGTCAATTTTGTGTTCTGAAAATCTCCATCCCTCCTTTTTCTCACCTCCTTTGAACTTGGCCAGCATCTCCCGCAGGAGATCTGAGTGTGGGCTTTCTGCCTTTCTGACGTCTGTTTGCTGGCTTGTTTTTACCTTTCCTCTTTCCCACAAGGATTCCAGGTGGCTAACAGCAAAGTACACACACACAGAATGGTTAGTAAAATAAAAACCGGAGACCCTTGATGTTTGTGATTTCAAATTCCCATTTTCAGTTCTTCTTTAATAATGCTGAAGATCGGTGACATAAGAGAATTTTGAAATCTCTTAAAAGTCGAGCCACTTGGCTTCAGACCTTCCCTAGGAGGCAGGACAGTCTGCACACTTCAGAGTCAATAAAGCGTTGCAGGCTCACCCCACTCTCTCCCCAAGGCCAGCAGCGCCATCTAGGACACAGCCAGAAGCAGGCCAGGGTGGCAGGCCTCCTGATGCAACTCATCTGCCTGCCTGACTCATGAGGCCTCAGCCAAGGCTGTGCTGATGCCAAAGGGGATGTTTGTGGGGGAAGGGCAGGAGTGTCGATACATTTCAATGTGTTCTCCTGCCCCTAGTGTGTTTGATAGTCAGTTGCAACTTCGAGAATTTCTATAAGTGCTGGAGAGGGTGTGGAGAAAAGGGAACATTCTTACACTGTTGGTGGGAATGTAAATTGGTTCAGCCACTACGGAGAACACTATGGAGGTTCCTTAAAAAAATAAAAATAGAATTATCATATGTTCCATCAACAGATGAATGAGTCAAGAAGGTGTGGTTTACATACACACACACACACACACACACACACACACACACACACACACACAATGGAATATTATTCAGCTATAAAAAAGAATGAAATAATACCATTTGTAGCAACATGGATGGACCTAGAGATTATCATATTGAGTGAAGTAAAATATCATATGATATCACTTATATGTGGAATCTAAAAAATAATACAAATGAATTTATTTACAAAGCAGAAACAGGGTCACAGACATAGAAAACAAATTTATGGTTACCAAAGGGGAAAGCGGGGGTAGGGATAACTAAGGAGTTTGAGATTAACAGATACACACCACTATATACAAAATTGATAAATATTAAGGATTTACTGTATAGCACAGGGAACTATATTCAATATCTTGTAATAACCTATAATGAAAAATCATCTGAAAAAAGTATATATATATATATTCCCTGAATTACTTTGCTGTACACCTGAAACTAACACAATATTGTAAATCAACTATATTTCAATAAAAAATTTTAAAATAAAAGAATTTCTAAGTGACAACTCTCCATAGTCCCTCCTTCCATACAGAAGGCTGCCAAAGCCTCCTGTTTGGGTCTGGGGTTTTGCCCCACTTCCCAGGTAATAAGCTAGCCTGTTTCTGTTCCATGGAGGCTGGCAGAAGACATGACACTCTTGAGTCAGAGACAAAAGGACTTTGTTATTCGTGGCACAGAAAGCAGTGTGAGCACCATGTAGGTATACGTTTTCCACACCCTCACGTCACACAGGGTCATGCAGAGGGGTCCAGGTGGACGCTGTCCACGCAGTGGGTTTGCATCAAAGCTGGAGATCACTGAGCTTGAGGCAGCCACTGCTTTTATAGAGTGTGGTAAACAAGCTTCCTCTTTGTCCAGAGGGAGAAATTATCCCATTCCTCAAGGTTGTTTGCTGCAGATACAACCCTGAGAAATGGTCTGGGTAAAGAACAGTGAGGGCCTGGCATACCCAAGTTAGATCATCTCTGTCAACAACTTTCCCGTTAAGATTCGGGGTGGGATTTCCCCAGCTGCCCAGTCTCCTCAGGCTGCAACCAGGACGGCAGAGGGTTTCTCAGCTCTCGGCCCATCACTTCCACATTCCCAGTCCAGCCTTTGGCTCCACAGCACTGACTGCTGACCAGACCTACAATAGCAATGATGGTGGCTGAACTTGGCAGAGCCCGTACTGTACCTGGCACCGTGCCAAAACCTCTGCATCCATTATTTCATTTAATCCTCGCAACAACCTTTGAAAAAGCGTGACCCCCCCCCCACTATTAACAGATGAGGAAACCAAGGCTCAGAGAAGCTAAGGAATTTGCTGCCTGTCAGCCAGCTAGTAAGTGATAGAGGCCAGTTTCGGCCCACAGTCTGACTGCCTCCACAATCCATGCTTGTTATCTTCTCACTGGTGCTTCTGTTCCTTTCCTGGTCAAGAAGGAATGGGCTTATTCTTTTTCTTTCTTTCTCCCTTCCTTCCTTCCTTTTCTTTCTTCTTCTTTATTTGCTATTATTATTATTAGCAAATTCTTATTCACTGAAAGGCATCTTCCTCTGACCTCCAGCCTCTATCTGTACCCAAAGGCCTGGCTGGGATTCAGCAGGTTGTCATAGACTTTGGAATTAGGCTGAGCAAATGTACATAAAGGGGCCAACTGAGCCGGAGCAGCCCTCAAGGCTGATCTTCCGGGCTTCTGGAACCACCCATCATGGCTCTACCTCCTCACAGAGGAGTGACTGCAGCCATGCCAGGCCTCCTGAGAGCTCAAACGGCACCTTTAGCAAAGTAGAATAAGGCACTCTCCCTCAAGACATTTGGTAACCATTTGCTGGAGAAGTATGATTATGCACATTCACATCTAGGGAGATGCCTAAGTTCAAGTCACCTCCTGCAATTGGCTAGTGCCCAACCTGTGCAACCATACTGGTCATGCCGAGTCACACAGACCCGGTTCTACACTAGCTCTGCCATTTACCAGCTGAGTGATCTCAGGCAGGTCACTGGGCTCACTGAAGCTCAGTTTCTGATAGAATGTCGTGTTGCCGCCTTGTCTAACTTGTCCACAGGTTTGAAGAGGGAAATAAGGAAGAGCTGTTGCTTAAGACCCAGGGGAGAATTTTCTTCTTGGGATAAGATGGAAATATCAAAAATCCCAGACTGGGACCTAATCCCAGAAGGACATGCAACCCTCCCTATCTCTCCATCCAGCCATAAGGGGGATAATGGGAATCCTTTTAAGTCCTCATGTGATTTTTTGTCCCAGTGAGAGAGGAATTGGGTTAGTAATTGAGTTTGTCTTTTGTTTCCTCTGCTTCTACCTTTTCAGTGACCTATTCCTTCCACAAATCTTACCCCTTTCCCACCCTGCTCCTCTTCCCATTACTTTTCTATTCTTTCTTTCTCTTATTCAAGTCTACTTTCAAAAAATGATTGGTAAGTCTTAATGATTCTTTGGAAAGTTGCCTCTAAATAACCTTAGGCCAAAAAACCCCTCAGATCTAATCAGCGCATTTGGACCTCAGGGAAAGCTATTTGGGAGCCAGTTCCTGCATATGACATGGAAATATCACCAAGAAGATGACCATCTGTTCCACCTTTGAAAAGCCTATAATAAGGGAAACGACCTGGTGTCAGAGCTTGCTCCTCTGACAGTAGCCCCCTCTAGTGGCCGCCCATGGGAATGGCCACCATTCTCGCTCTAGGATCTGGACTTGGAAGTTCTGCTAGTCCAGTGCTGGCTCCCGGCAGATGCCCAATGCTTTAAACAGTCATAGCAATGAAGTGAGACATTATTTGGGTTTCGTGGTCATCTTCTGATGTCTAGAGGGAAGAACTTCACTCTCTCCGATTATTCAAGAGCTCTGGTCTCTAGGTCAAGCTCAGTCATTAGCCGGGGCAACTCTTAACTTCAGTTTCCTTATCTGTAAAATGAGATGAAAGATGCCTGGTGTCTGTCTCTCATAATACTGTTGTGAGGATCAAAAGAGACAGTAAGGGACAAGGGAGGTGAAAGCTCTTTGAAAACTGCATCCATAAATGTCATGATGGTTCTGGTATGCTGTCCTAATAGAGGAGCCATTAGCCACATGTGACTATTTAAATTTAAATCGATTAAAATTAAATGTAAATAAAAATTCAGTGCTTCAGTCACACTGGCCAGGTTTCAGGTGCTCAGTAGCCACATGTGACGAGTGAGCTACCATATTACAGAGCACACATCTAGAACATTTCTAGCATCGCAGAGAGTTCTGTTGGACAGCCCTGCAGCTGTCCAACAGAGGACTGAAGAACAGGCTTTACACCCCCCAGTTCTGTTCTGCCCTACAAGAAGGGAGCTCTCATGCAGCAGTCTGTAAGTCTAGGAAGACGCCTAGATCACAGTCACCTGGGGGTACGACTCAATTTGGCATGGATTCATTCATTGTGTGTGTATATGTGGGTGGGTGTGTGTCCCATACTAATACACACACACACACAGACACACACACACACACACACACACACACACACACAGAACCTGCTATGCGCCTGCCAAGCACTGTGCCAAGCTCATTGTCCTACCAGGAGGAGGGCCTGGGTTGCTGAAGTGTATTTCTGCATCAGGGTCTCTGGATAACGGAGTATGAACGGTGCAAGGAAATTTCATTCGCATGTCAACCTCCTACCTCAGAGACACACAATTGGAGTAGCTCCTGTTGCCTCTGGGAAGACTTTCCTACTCTCTCCACACTAGGCTGTGAGACCTCCTATTCACTCCCATATTCCGCTGTTCTTCCTTTTTCATTGCACTTATTATATTGTATTGCAGCTTGCCTGTTCAATTGTTTTCTGTTAAAATGTAAGCTCTCTGAGTCAGGGGACCAGGTCTGTCTTATACTCTCTTGTACCTTCAGCCTCCCATACAGGGCCTGGCCCATACATAGTAGATGCTCAAAAACTATTAATGAATGGGTGGTATTTATAGGTGGGTGGATTTGTTTGTTCCTTCATTCGGGGTCCTTTATTACCCCGCATAAAGCCCTCAGTTATGGAACTGCTGGAGATTCTCTTTATTCTGGGCCACCAAATCCTTTGGCCGTATCCCTCGCCCTAAAAGGGAGGCACAAGTTAAGTGGGAAAGGCACAGTTTGATTTCTGTTTCTGGCAGTTCGGTTGATGAAAACAACTAAAATGCTGGATAAAATTTTTAAAGCGTATTTTTAAAAACATTGCTGATCCACACGAAAACTTGTACACAAATGTTTATAGCAGCGTTATTCGTAATAGCCCAAAGTGGAAACAACCCACATGTTTCTCATTTGGTGAAGAACAAAATTTGGTATATCTATGCAATCGAATGCTATTCAGCAATGAAAAGGAATGAAGTATTAATACAACAATGGTGAACCTTAAGCAATCTGCTAAGTGAAGGAAATCGGTCATAAAATACCACATATTACATTATTTCATTTATATAAAATATCCAAAATAGGCAAATCTATAAAGACAAAAAGTAGGGCACTGGTTGCCTAAGTCTGGGAGAAAGGAAGATTTACCGCTCATGGGCACAAGGTTGTGTCCCATACAAAAACACACACACACACAGACACACACACACACACACACACACACACACACACAGAACCTGCTATGCGCCTGCCAAGCACTGTGCCAAGCTCATTGTCCTACCAGGAGGAGGGCCTGGGTTGCTGAAGTGTATTTCTGCATCAGGGTCTCTGGATAACGGAGTATGAACGGTGCAAGGAAATTTCATTCGCATGTCAACCTCCTACCTCAGAGACACACAATTGGAGTAGCTCCTGTTGCCTCTGGGAAGACTTTCCTACTCTCTCCACACTAGGCTGTGAGACCTCCTATTCACTCCCATATTCCGCTGTTCTTCCTTTTTCATTGCACTTATTATATTGTATTGCAGCTTGCCTGTTCAATTGTTTTCTGTTAAAATGTAAGCTCTCTGAGTCAGGGGACCAGGTCTGTCTTATACTCTCTTGTACCTTCAGCCTCCCATACAGGGCCTGGCCCATACATAGTAGATGCTCAAAAACTATTAATGAATGGGTGGTATTTATAGGTGGGTGGATTTGTTTGTTCCTTCATTCGGGGTCCTTTATTACCCCGCATAAAGCCCTCAGTTATGGAACTGCTGGAGATTCTCTTTATTCTGGGCCACCAAATCCTTTGGCCGTATCCCTCGCCCTAAAAGGGAGGCACAAGTTAAGTGGGAAAGGCACAGTTTGATTTCTGTTTCTGGCAGTTCGGTTGATGAAAACAACTAAAATGCTGGATAAAATTTTTAAAGCGTATTTTTAAAAACATTGCTGATCCACACGAAAACTTGTACACAAATGTTTATAGCAGCGTTATTCGTAATAGCCCAAAGTGGAAACAACCCACATGTTTCTCATTTGGTGAAGAACAAAATTTGGTATATCTATGCAATCGAATGCTATTCAGCAATGAAAAGGAATGAAGTATTAATACAACAATGGTGAACCTTAAGCAATCTGCTAAGTGAAGGAAATCGGTCATAAAATACCACATATTACATTATTTCATTTATATAAAATATCCAAAATAGGCAAATCTATAAAGACAAAAAGTAGGGCACTGGTTGCCTAAGTCTGGGAGAAAGGAAGATTTACCGCTCATGGGCACAAGGTTTCTCTTTGGGGTGATAGAAATTCTCTAAAATTAGACTGCAGTGATTGTTGCACAGCTCTGTGAATCTATGGAAAACCTGGCTTCTCTGATGAATTTTATCAAAAGCTTAAAAATCAATTATTACCAATCCTTCACAAACTCTTCCCACCGCCCCCCAAAATAATAGAACAGGAGGGAACACTTTCCAACCCATTCCATGAGGGCAGTATTACCCTGATACCAAAACCAGAAAAGATATTACAAAAAACAACAACAACAACAACAACTACAGACTAATATCTTTTTGAATATGAGCTAAAATCCTCAACAAAATAGTAAAAACTAAACCCAACAACATATAAAAAGGATTATATACCATAATTAATCTATCTCAGGATGAAAGGTTTGTTCAACTTCCAAAAGCAATTAATGTAATAAACCATATTAATAGAATAAAAGACAAAAACAGCATGATCATCTTAATAGATGCAGAAAAAGCATTTGACGAATACAACATCTTTTCATGATAAAAACATGCAATAAAATAGGAGTAGAAGGGAAACTTCCTCAACCTGATAAGGGCAATTACCAAAAACCCACAGCTAACATCATACTTAATGGTGAAAGACTAAATGATTTTCCCCCAAGTTCAGCAACAAAAAAAGGATGTCTGCTCTCATCACTTCTATTCGCTATTGTATTGAAAGTTCTAGCCAGGGCAATCAGACAAGAAAAAGAAGTAAAAGGCATCCAGATTGGAAAGGAAAAAGTAAAACTATTTCTATTCACAGATGACATGATCATGTATATTGAACATCCTGAGGAATTCAAAGCAACTGCAGGAACAAGAAAAAAAATTAGAACTAATAAATAAGCTTACCAAGGTGCAGGATACAAGATAAATATACAAAAATCAACGGTATTTCTATAACCTAGCAATGAATAACCTGGAAATGAAATTAATAATACAATTCCATTTACAACAGTATCAAAAAGATTAAAATATTTAGTAATAAATATAACAAGATTATTATAAAATCTGTACACTGAAAACTATAAAACGCTCTTTAAAGAAATTAAAGTAACCTATGGAAAAACATACATGTTCATGGAGCAGAAGACTTAATTAATATTGTTAAGATGGCACTAGTCCCCCAGATTATTTACAGATGCAACATAATGCTTATCAAAATCCCAGCTGCCTTTTTTTGCAGAAATCAACAGGTCAATCATAAAATCCATATAGAAATGCAAGAGATCTAGAATATATCAAACAATCTTGAAAAAGAACAAAGTTGGAGGACTCACACTTCTCAATTTTAAAACTTACTACAAAGCTACATTATTAAGACAGTGTGGTACTGACGTAAATTTAGACGTATGGATCAATGGAATGGAATTGAGTCTAGTAATAAACCCTTACATTTATGGTCTCTTGTCCTCAGTTCCTGAAATCAGAGCCACAAAGGCAAAATGGGTGTCTTGTTATTTATAGCAGCAGTCCCCGACATTTTTGGCACAAGGGACCGGTTTCTTGGAAGACAATTTTTCTATGGACCGGTGGCGGGGGTCGGGGGGGGATGGTTCAGGTGGTAATGGGAGCAATGGGGAGCGGCAGATGACGCTTCGCTTGCTAGCTGCTCAACTCCTGCTGTGTGGCCGGGTTCCTAACAGGCCACGGACCGGTGGCAGTCCGTGGCCCGGGGATCGGGGACCCCTGATTTATAACAAGCTATTTTCCACCATAACTGGGTTTAGGTTAATGAGGTGACTTTTGGAAAGCAGGTAAGGACGAGGGCTGGTTGCCATGGGAACCAACCCTGAAGACAGTGTTTGAACTTTCAGTCCCACTCCTCATATTCCAGGGAGGGGAGAGGGGGCTAGAGGTTAAATTGATCACCAATGGTCAATGATTTAATCAATCATGCCTATGTAATGAAGCATCCATAAAAACCCAAAAGGAGGAGGTCCAGAGAGCTTCCAGCTTGTGGAACCAGAACACTTCCAAGTGCCACCATGCCAGACTCCAAACTCCATGAGGACAGAAGCTCCTTTGTTCAGGACCTCTCCCCATGTATCTCTTCATCCGGCTGTTGATTTGTATCCTTTAATACCCTTTAAGATGACTTGGTAATCTAGTAAGTAAACAGGTTTCTTGAGCTCTATGATCTGCTTTAACAAATTAATCGAACCCAAAGAGGGGGTCGTGGCAACTTCCAATTTATAGGCTGTTGATCAGAAGCACAGGTAACAATCTGGACTTGTGACTCGTGTCTGGAGCCACTCTAGCAGATTAAACAAACCCTAGGAGGAAGTCTTTGGAACCTCCAATCTGTAGCCAGTTGCTCTGGGCTTGCCATTGGCCATTGGTGTCTTAAGTGGGGGTGGGGTGGGGGACAGACTCTTAGGACTGAGCTTTCAGACTGGAATCTGAAAGTGTCAGAATTGAGTTAAACTGTAAGACACCCAACTGGTGTTTGGAGAATTGCTTGGTGGTGTGTGGGAACCACCTCTCACTGCCATCCCTCCACCCACCCCCCACGTTGGAATTGGTCCCAGAACTTTTAATGCACTTAGCATATTTCAGAAAGAAGTACAAGGCAGGCTCTGGGCCTTTATAAACTGGGTCTTTGCTGACACAGCAGAGCATAAGCCCAGTGAAGCAGCTGTCTCACTGCTCCCAGTGTCTTCCTTTTGCCCTGAGAGCAGCCGCAGTCAGTCCCTATGACAGGCACGGTCTTTGTGAGGTGATGTCATTTGTGGCTCAGAAGATGGGCTATGGGATCAAAGAGACCTGGATTCAAACCTTGATTTTGATGTTCCTACAAACTTTGAGCAACTTAATCTCTGAGTTTCAGCTTCTGCACCTGTTTGGGGATACCATTTGTCTCCCAGGGTTGCTGCTGGCAACCTGCAACCTGTTTACTTAGACAACCCACATCAAGTTCTCAGCACAGGCCTGGCGCATATGGAGCAGTCAGCAAATGCCAGGTATTCTTATTAATCATTTTGCTTTATAGAGATTTGGCAGATCTACTTGCAGGACGTAGGAAAGAGAGAGGAGGTTTTGTTTTCTCTCTGCTTTGATGATCCTGCAGGTACTCAGGATGAGAATCCAGACAGCCTCTTTCTGGCTGTAGATTCCTTATGGAAAATGGGCCTAAAATGGCCCTAGAGAGTCCCATGGATGTTAAAGGAAGTAAACGCTGGAAGGCTTACTATATCTATACTACTCCTCAGGCCCTCCACACCCCAGGGCATGCCAGTTCCCACTCAATGTTCAGCTTTTATGACTACTTTTAAAACTTTCCTTTGAACACATCTGTAGGATGGTGTCCTCAAATGTCTCGTCCAGGAGACAAAGTTCTTTATTAACAGATGCAAAGAATGGCTACATCCATTGCATACCTCATCTTAGCATGGTTCTCTTAATGATCCATCTATTTTTAAGAATGGTGCTTCTCTCTAGTTTCTTATGGCTCTGAAACGTTGATGCTTTCATTTCATTAACAATGGCTTCCTAGGCCACTGTTGGAAAATCTCAAAAATAGGGGAACTCATTCATTCATTTATGCATACCATATACAGTGGGATTCTCATACTGAGTACCAATTCCCTGCTCTCTGGGATTTCTGTTAGTTGATTCAGTATCAGTTATGTACTGAGAATTGTGCTAGGTCCGGAGTGCACCAGGGTGAGCCTGCCAGACGTCGCTTCTGATCCAGCGGGGGCTACAGACTCTTACATAGATGGTTATGATGTAGGGGGATGACCTGAAAGAATGGGATGAGAATGGGTGTTGGCTGAAGGACTAGAAGAGTTCTTTCTGCCCCAGAGTGGGAACAGAAAGAGGTGTGGGATAGAACAAAATTGCAGGTTGGGTTCTTGGGAAGAAGACGCTGAGATGGAGTTTAGTAGGGTGTGAGATGTTCCATGGGGTCAACTCCTGGGAAAGGAAGGTGAAGGAAGCAGGACGGGGCCAAGGAAGAAACTGAGCTGCAATGCAGTCTCAACAAGCCTCAGTCCACTGGGTGTGGGGCTCTGGAGGAAGATTTCCGGTCACAGGGTTCCTAGTGGGGCTGACACCGTCTTCCTCAGTGGCTGGATGAGGCGGCTGTCAGCGGTGCTGTCCACACATGCATTCCTCACAATAGGGCAGCAAGAGCTTCCCTGAAGGGGGACCTGGTTCTTCTAGCATCATGTCTATCTCAGAGGGACGACTCCTAGAATAGATAACATCTAAACCAAGATGTGAAGGACAGACCCCAGGTACAAAGGTGGGATGGGTGGGGAGTGGGAGCGGGTAGAGGAAATTAGCCTGTGTGGGAGCTTGGAGGGATTGAAACAGGCCAAGTTCTGGGGAGGCGTGGCCAGGGGGGCAGTGTACAGACACAAGATTGGAAAAGTGGGAAGGGGACTCGTGGGTCACATGCGTGGGGTGTGGGCTTCATCCTAAGGGTCGTGAGATGCACTTACAGGTGAGTCCACTGTGGCCTCCACTCTGGATGGTGGGTTGGGAGATGAGGACAGGTGGGGATCAGAGGGATGGAGGCTGGAGGCCCTGTAGGGAGAGTGTGGGTCCCCGGGGAATGCCCCCAGGGAAGGGTGCCTCCTGGGAAGGATGCCTCCCTCCACGTGGAAGTGTGCACTGGCCCATGGCTCCCTCTGAGGGAGGAGGCAGAGGCCTCCTGAGCCTTGGGGAGGCCTGGCATCTTCTGCCGTTGCACTCTTGGGAGAGGTCTAACTCCACATTTCTCCACCCACGGCCCATCTTATTCCTCTATATCCTCATCAGTTTCCTTTCTCATATCATTTTGAAGCAAATCCCAGACATTATGTAATTTAGTCCATAAATATTTCAGGATATACCCCTAAAGATAAGGATATTAAAAACAATAAAATAAAACCATGGAAAACAGTATGGAGGTTCCTCAAAAAACTAAAAAGAGAGTTGACATATGATCCAGCAATCCTACTCCTGGGCAATAACCAGACAAAACTATAATTAGAAAACATACATGCACCCCTATGTTCACGGCAGCACTATTTACAATAGCCAAGACATGGAAACAACCTGAATGTCCATCAACAGATGAATGGATAAAGAAGATGTGGTACATATATACAATGGAATATTACTTGGCCATAAGAAAGAATGAAATAATGCCATCTGCAGCAACGTGGATGGACCTAGAGATGATCATACTAAGTGAAGTAAGTCAGAAAGAGAAAGACAAATACCATGTGATATCACTTATATGTGGGATGTAAAAATACAACATAAATGAACATATCTATGAAACAGAAACAGATTCACAGATATAGAGAACCTGTGGTTGCCAAGGGGGAGGGGGTTGGGAGAGGGAACGATTGGGAGTTTGGGATTAGCAGATGCAAACTATTATATATAGGACGGATAAATGACAAGGTCCTACTGTATAACACAGGAAACTATATTCAATATCCTGTGTTAAACCATAATGGAAAAGAATATGAAAAAGAATATATATGTATAATTGATACATAGGTATATATGTATTTCTTGCTGTACGGCAGAAATGAACACAACATTGTAAATCAACTACACTTTAAAAGAATTAATAATAAAATAAAACCACAATACTAATATCACCTAAAGAAATGTCACGGTTTCTTGATATCAAATGGGATATCAAACTTTCACTTGTCTCAAAATGTAACAGACGTTAACTGTTTACAGTTGCTTCAAATCAGCATCCAGGCAATGTCCACTCACTGTATTTGGTTGATATATTTTTGTCTCTTTTAATTTACATGTTTCTCTCCCATCACTCTTCCCCTCCACCCAAAAACCACCCCCACTCCCACAATTTATTTTTTGAAGAAACTGAGTCATTTGTTTGATTTCATTTGTTCCGAGTCTGGATTTTTGCTAATTACAGCCCGAAAGCATATATGTAACACGGTCCTCTGAATTTTCTCTAAATCGTGAATGAGGAAAATATTGAATCTAGTAAGATGGAGTTTTCAACAGGACTAGACTGGACTGGATTTTAATTCCTCAGCTTCACAGGCACACCTTGGGACCTGCCTAGCATGCTGGTAATAGATGGGGAAGAGATTCCACAGGGCACAGGTGAAGGCAGAGATCAGGGAAAAATTAAAGCAGCAACGTGCTTGTGTCCTGTACAACTGATCAACAAACTAAGAACCAAAGCAACTATGACTACCACAAACATTCTGATGTCGATCTCCAACTCAGTTCCAGTTGATTTCTTGGACGTGCCTATGGATGCTTTCTTTCCTCGAAGTTCTGCCCTATTCTTTTTTTTTTTTTAAGTATAGTTGATTTACGAAGTTTCAGGTATACAGCAAAGTGATTCAGTTATATATATATAAACACACACACATATACATATACATAATACATATATATATTCTTTTCCAGATTCTTTTCCATAATAGATTATTGCAAGATATAGAATATAGTTCCCTGTTCTGTACAGTAGGTTCTTATACATGGATTCTATTCCCACATAGGTCATTACAGAGTATTGAGTAGAGTTCCCTGTGCTACATAGTAGGTTCTTTTTAGTTAGCTATTTTATATATAGTAGGGTACATGTCAATCCCAATCTCCCAATTTATCCCTTCCAGCTCCCCCCTTCCCCTCTTGGTAACCATAAGTTTGTTTGCTATATTTATGACTCTATTGCTGTTTTGTAAATAGGTTCACTTGTACCATTTTTTTTTACACTCCACATGTAAGTGACATCATATGCTGTTTGTCCTTCAACGAGAGAAAACTTGGTGATAGACTTGGAACTAGGAGAAGAGGACTGTGTTGGAGATGACAGTTGAATATAGCTTGTGCAGCCAGACAGCTGGCAGGGCCATTGGCCAACACAAGTGACAATGCACAAAAATAAAGGATCATGTGTTCATTTTGAACTGAGTCTGAAATGCCACTGAAATGTTTAAGTAAAGACGTCAAGGAAGCAATTGAATGAATGCATCTAGAAGTCAGAGGAAATACCTGGGCTGGAGAAGTAAATATATTCGTTATTTGTAGGTGGGCATTAAACCTATATGTTTGAGGTTTTGCGGGGAGATCACATGAAAAACGTACTGAGAGGGCTTAGGCTGAAGCCCTGAGGAACTTCATGGGAGGAACTGAATGAGAAAGGCCAGCCTTTGATGGAGACAGAAAAGGAAAAACCAAAATAATAGAAGGAAAACCAGAAGAGAGTGGTGTTCCAGGAAACAAGATTGGATCTGTGTTTTAGAAGGACCCCTGTGGCCATTGTATCGTGGATGGTTAGAGTCAGAGAGATGGGTCAGGTGTGCCTTTTTTTTTTTATTCTAAACACTGACGACCTTCAGCCACAGCAAAAAAGTAGCCTGAAGTGTGAGCTTTCTGCCTCACTGCTTCAGTGATGTAACAGGTCTGCTGCCTACAGGAATAAGAGACTCCTAGGAATCAAACCACTGTTTAGTGAGTCACTGGAAAGAATTCTTGATCTTATGTTTTTCTTCCTTTGTTTCTTTCAAATGCAATTTTGCTACGCGGAACCCATTTAAAAACAGCTATATCTATGGAAAATCAGGACTAGAGAGCCACTCAGGCTCCTTTTGCTTTAAACCTCGAGTACCTTGTTACCTCACATGAAACAGTAGCAATTATGCTTTTATGGGTCTTCCCAGTTTTCAAACTACATTTGAGATCCCCATGCAGTGAAAATGAAACAGTTCAACTGAAAAGTGGGGACAAAGCTACATTTTCTTGAAAGGGAACAAGTTTGTTTTTTTTTTTTATCTCCAGCTGCTGCATTAAGAACATTTGATGCCCAGGAAAGAAAAAAGCTACTGGAAAATGGGGCACGGGAAACTTCTCCCACTGTAGCTACTCAGTTTGGATGAGCATATTCGTAAGCATTTTGTAGGAGGCAGTTTTCAGAAGCGTTATTCATTCATTCCATAAATATTTATGGAGCATCTATTTTGATCCAGGCATTGGGCAAGGCACTAGGATAGTTAAAAGCATCTCCAGCATTCCCTTTTAATGCATGACTGTGCAGTTGCAAAGAGGAACCAAACACAGCCAGAGCAGTTGAAGTCTGGGCAGCTGAAGACAGCGAGTCTTTGAGTGTTCCTAGACTAAAACTGTCTACAGCAGCAGATCCACCATGACTCAAGGAAGTCATCCCTGCTGTGTCCTGATATGTACCCGAATGGAATCTGGATGATGAAGGTGATCCAGAAACAGGACGATGGAGGAGGAAAATGTAGACCCGGACACGCACACCCTGGCCACTTGCCTCACCAATCGTAGGGAAGCCTTGTTCCTAAGGCATTATGTTGGTGTGCTGCCGGTGTGCTGTGTACAATCCAATAAAGATGGGTAATGGTGACCCTGCTAAGAACTACACAAACACCGTCACACTTAATCCTCACAGCTACATTATGCAGTGCTTACTCTTATTATTCCCATTTTAGACAACAGGAAACTATGACCTAGGTAGGTAGTCACTTGCCTAAGAAGATGCAATAACGTGAATACTCGGCCCAGACCTCCCTGACTCCCAAGCCGTGCTCTGAGCCCCCATGTGATTGGGATCAACCCAGACTTAATAAACCTGGCCATGCTGACTCCATAACCTGTGTTTGTTTCTGCGCCATTCGTCCTTTTGCAGTTCTTATGATACCCTGAATTAAAAGAGCCCTTTCAGGCATGATTTGGGAAAAGTTTCTGGCAGGATGGACCAACAGCTGGAGACACCAACCAACAGCTGGAGTCGCCATTCCAGGGCCAAGATGGGGCAGACAAGGGGAATGGTGCCCTTTTCAGAACAATCCTGAACAAGGCCCATTTCATGACTTTCACCTATAGTTGGTCCTCCCAAGGCTTTAGGAGGTGTGACAGCTGCATACACTGAGGTTCAGATATAAATTCCTCAGCAGGCAAATGGAGGAGCTGGGACGCAAACCACTGTCTTGCCTCTAGGGCTGCTACCTCTGCACTTGGTGAATAACAGATGCTTGTCATTTACACGTGTGCCATCTGGAGAGAAAGTCCCTAGATGTGCAGATATGTAGCCAGCCAGGCAGGCTTTGTTATTATTTGTTTTCTTTAAATCTCAGAGATGAAAGCCTGGTAGTTTCTCCTGAATCTGAGCATGAATGAATCCTTGGGAGAGATGGATTTGGGGGTTAAATCAGCCAGTTTCACTGAGGCCCAGGTGTGTGTGTGTGTGTGTGTGTGTGTGTGTGTGTGTGTGTGTGTGTGTGTGTGTGTGTGTGTGCGTGTGCTGGGCTGTTATATAACCCTGGTAAGTGTCGGTACCAGGTGTGGGTGTGGCACCCTGTGGATTATGGGTGTCTTGTTTTTCACTATTTAAAAATATACATTTTGGGGGTGGCTAGCCCTTTACAAGGGTGCTTTTCCTGCAGTGTGTTTTCCTGGCTCTGTGCAGAGTTTGGGGCCTGTCTTGAGGACTATAGGCCTCGCTTGACAGGTTCATTCATTGGGTCAATTAATAGTGACTGAATACCTGCTCGAGGCATGTACAGTCAGGCCATTGAAAATGGCCGTTCTGTTGCTCTCTGTACATCCCCTGCTTGACCAGTCCCTGTTTCATTCACATGACTATCCAATCCTCTTAATTATAGGGTTTAATCAGTAACTGCCTCATGCTTTCTTCCTGCCCCAGCCACTGGTTTCCCTGGTAACTGATGAGCCTACCTGCTATCAATCCCCCCTATAAATGGTAGCCTCCTTCGCCCCCAAGACGTGAAGATTGCTGTCATGTCCTGCCTGCAGTTTACCGTCCATGGTGGTGTGTCCCTCCAGGACCCTGTTGCTTTGGAGGTATAAGATGCCCTGTCCAATAAACCACTGATGTCTCTGTTGCTGTCTCTCGGCTCTTTCTTCCGTCTTGAGGCTGGGCAACTACATGACTTTCAGGCCTGCGAGGTGCAGCCCAACAAGGCGTACAGGTGGATCCTGGAACTCGTCTGTCTGGGCTGGAGTCCTGACTGGTCTACTTAGTAACTATGCAAATCTGGTTAAGTTCCTTGAACTCTTTGTGCCTCAGTTTCCACAACTGTAAAAAGAAGATAAATAATAGATCATGCCTTGTGAACTGGTATGGGAATTAAATGAGTTACTATTTCACAGCAGAGAGCTCTGCCTGTCTATTGCTCATGACACAGAGAAGCACAATGCCATGAACCTGCCCTCAGGGGCTGGCAGACCAGCTGCAGGGTTAACACTCTGTAAACAGTATAACACAAGGTCAGAGAAATATGTACCCTGAGATAGGGGCAGCAGAGCATCGTGGGGAGGATATTGGACTTGATGGGCTGTTTCTTTTTCTAAGATTTTTTTTCTTAAGTGTCCTGTTCTTCCCTTGTAGTTTTCACGATGTCATTTTTCTAAGGCACAGCATTCTAGATGTTTAGAAGAAGCCACTGATGTCTCAGTCCAAGCTCCTTATTTTACAGCTAAGGTAACGAGGCTCAGAGAGGTGGAGTGAATTGCCCAGGGTCCAGAGCTTTTTTATGGTAGAACTGAGTCCCAGACCATTGATGTTTTCCATCATTCTAAACAGCTTTTTAATGTGTCGGATATCTAATGTAAAGGGCACAGAGTTCACCTTAACAGCCATCTGTCCACTAAAGCATGAGGCTGGGAGGAGAGAGATATTTAAAATATGCAGAATGGGGACTTCCCTGGAAGCCCAGCGGTTAAGACTTCACTTTCCAATGCAGGGGGTGTGGGTTCGAACCCTGGTCGGGGAGCTAAGATCTTACATGCCTCGCGGCCAAAAAAACAAAGAACCATAAAACAGAAGCCATATTGTAACAAATTCAATAAAGACTTTAAAAATGGTCCACATCAAAAAAAAAAAAAAAAGGCAAGTTTAATAAATAAATAAAATAAAATCTGCAGAATGTCTAGAATCCTCATGTGGGCTCAGAGGTTTACCTAGCACCCCAGGGAAAGTCTTTTTCAAGACTTTCAAGGACAAAAAAAACCTGGAGGGGAAGGGGCTGTGCATATGTGTGCCAGCCTAGAAGACATGTAGAACAGTGTTTAGTGGCTACCAAGGCCTGGGAACCCATAAGTTGTAATAACTCAATTAGTTATTAGTGCCTGCCATGGCCCAGGTACTTTGCTAGACATCAGAAATGCCAAAGTAAACAAGACAGTCATAGACCCTGCTTTCATGGAGAAGAGGTTCTTAACATGGGGCAATTTTGCCCTCCAAGGGATATTTGGCAATGTCTGCAGGCATTTTTGTTTGTTTGTTTAAAACATCTTTTTATTTTTATTTTATTATTTTTTTAACATCTTTATTAGAGTCTAATTACTTTACAATGGTGTGTCAGTTTCTGCTTTATAACAAAGTGAATCAGCTATACATATACATATATCCCCATATCCGCTCCCTCTTGCATCTCCCTCCCACCCTCTCTCTCCCACCCCTCTAAGTGGTCACAAAGCACCGAGCTGATCTCCCTGTGCTATGCGGCTGCTTCCCACTAGCTAGCTATTTTACATTTGGGAGTGTATATATGTCCATGCCACTGTGTCACTTCATCCCAGCTTCCCCTTCCCCCTCCCCGTGTCCTCAAGTCCATTCTCTAGTAGGTCTCTGCAGGCATTTCTGATTCTCACGATTTGGGTGGGTGGCAGGGTTGCTACAGGGGTGCCGTCAGCATCCAATATTACATAGGGGAGCCCCCATGACAAAGAATGGTTCGGCCAAAAATGTCAACAGTGCCGAGGTTTGAGAAGACCTGTCATTAAGCATAAAGTCCATGTCAACTAAGCAAGTAGTTAAAGTATAATTAGTGTCACGGTAGAGGAAACTCAAGACACTGTTAGAACCTATACTATGAGGACTTAACCTAGAGAGTAAGAAAGGTCTCTGAGAATATGGGATGTTTAAACTAAATCCCCAAGGATGAGTGGGATGTTGCGATGCAAGGGAGTAGGGATGGGAGACCCAGGAAATGGGGGAGGGGGAGTACAAAGACCTGGAGGAGAAACAGATCTCTCTTAAGGAATCAAGAGATGTCTAGCGTGGCTGGAGCAGTCTCAAAGTGGAAGTCACAAAAGATGAGTCACAGAGTTCTCATAAGACATCCCATTAATACGCATTAGGTGTCCACCAGGAACTGTGCCCTGTTCCCATGCTGGCGAGTCCTACCTGAGCCCACCAATAGCACTGCCTTTGAAGAGCTCCTAGTCTCAAGAAGTGAAGGATTTTAGCTTTTATCCTAAGGGCAATGGGAAGCCATGGAAAAGCTTTATCCAGGAGATGACAGAGTAAGATTACCTTTTTGGAAAGCATGCAGAAGACGGAATTGAGAGCAGCAAGAGTGGAGGCAGGAGGACCAGTTGGAAGTTGTTACCATAATCCAGATGGCGGATGAAGACGGCCTGAATCAATAATGGCACCAACCATTATCGCAAAAGCAAAAGGGCCAGAAGACAGGGGCCCATCAGTGAATGATCAGATTCAGTTTCCTAATGCTGCTGTAGCAAACAACTGCAAGCTTAGTGGCTTAAATCATCACACATTTATCCTCTTACAGTTCTGGAGGTTGGAAGTCTAAAGTCAAGGTTTGGACCGGGCTGCACTCATTCCAGAGACTCTAGGGAAGAATGTTTTCTTGCCTTTTCCAGCTTCTAAAGGTTACCTGCATTCCTTGGCTCGTGGCCCCTGCTTCCGTTGTCATATTTCTGTGTTCCCCTCCACTTCCACTGTCACATCACCTTCTCTGACTCAGATCCTCCTGCCTTCCTCTTAAAAGGATCCTGTGATTATACTGGGCTACCAGGATAATCGATGATAATCTCTCCTATTTTAAGATTCTTAACTTTCACCTGCAAAGTGCCTTTTGCCGCGGTAACATATTCATAAATTCCAGGGATTAAGACGTGGACATGCTTAGGGGGCCATCATTCAGACTACTACAGGTCTCTCACAGCTGCTGCATCCTTGCTCATTACTGTGAAGACCACTCACACTCCTTGCTGATGGATGAGCCTCATTGGTTCTTCTGGAAATGTCAGTCCCACCACCCCTGCCCCCATAGTCACTCCCTGCATGGGCTCTTTTGGTTCCCACCAACAGGCTCAATGATTTTCAAAAGGATGTTCTGAGTCAGGGTGACAAAATTAGGGGCTTCCAGGCTCAGATCCACATTTGTCCCCAAGACTCTATACCTAGATGTTGAGCTGAGGGGCAGACTCACCTTTCCATTCATTTATTCCAGTGTTATGAAAGAGGTTAAAAAACAAAACAAACAAAAACCCCAAAAAACAAAATAAACAAACAAAAACCCCTCTGATTTACCATGATCAGTTATGCTTCTTTTAAGATGCCATCGTTGCCATGGTGACCAGAGGCTAAAGAGATTCTCACCTCTTTCCCATTTCCCACCCCTCTATACATTTCCTCAGCAAGTCTCCATTGCATTCATTTATGGATATCTCAGGGGCACTCTCCGACCTAAAGAAAATCCTCTTTCTGCTGCCTGCAAGTGGGCATCTCTCTGACCAGTGAATCCAGCCTCCAGGATTGATAGGGCATCAGCTGGTAAGCTCTTGATCTGCCTCCTCCAGACAGATGGAGGAGGAACTGGCTGATGTGCTCCCAATGAATAAATAATAAGCATCCTGCTGCCAAGTCTCTGTGTGCTGCGAGTGTCAATGCCTGCAACGGGGAGAGATGTGGGGAGGGATCAAGGGAGGATGGAGCTGGTCCAGGGCCCAGAGAGAACAAGAGCCACTGAATCCACTTTTTAGAACCCCTCTTCTGCACTCCTTTCCACGATGACACATCACGTCCCGTGATTACGTACCTCATGCCCCCCACTGCCATGGTCTGATGTCCATCACGTCCCCTGGAGAGGCTGAGGTGTAAGATCTAGGACGGAAAGATGTGATGTTGTTTTCAGCTGTGTGACTTCAGGCACAGCAATCTGCCAAGCTCAGCCTCCCCATCTGTAAGCTGTGATCAAGACATCTGCCCCACCTGCTCTGTGGGATCCTTGTGAGTGAGGGTCAGATCAGATCACTGGTATGAAGGTGCTTTCTGAACTTGGTATGAGACTGCACACATGATGATGACGATGATGATGGTGGTGGTAGTGGTGACAATGTCATAAAATTGGAATCATACTGTATGTAGCCTTTTCAGACTGGTTTCTGTCACTTAGCACTTAAGTTTCTTCCATGGATTTTCATGGCTTGATAACGCATTACTTTTTATGGCTGAGTTGTATTCCACTGTATGAATATGCCACACTTAGTTTACCTATTCACCTATTGAGGGGCATCTTGGTTGCTTCCGAGTTTAAAGCTGCTATAAATATTCATATGCAGGTCTTGTGACATAAATTTTCAACTCGTTTGGGTAAGTATCTGGGAGCATGATGATTGCTGGATCATATGGCAAGCTTATGTTTAACTTTGTAAGAAACTGCCAAATTGCCTTCTAAAACGGCTCTACCATTTTGCATTCCCATCAGCAATGAATGAGAGTTTCTGTTATACCGCATTCTTGCAAGCATCTGCTGTTGCCGTTGCTTTGGATTTAAGCCACTCTAATAGGTCTGTAGTAGTATCTTATTGTTTTAATTTGCAATTCCCTAACAACATATAACGAGCAGTTTTTCGTATGTTTACGTGCCATCTGTATGTCTTCGTTGGCAAGCTGTCTGTTTGGAACTTTTGGCCATTTTAAAATTAGGTTGTTTTCTTGTCGTTGAGTTTTAAAAGTTCTTTGTGTACTTTGTTAACAGTCCTTTATCAGATATGTGTTTTGCTGAGATTTTCTCCCAGTCTGTGCCTGTTTCTTCATCCCCTTAATAGTGTCTTTCGCAGAGCAGTTTTTACAATTTTAATGAAGTCCAACTTATCAGCTTTTTCTTTCATGGATTGTGCTTTTGGTGTTGTACCTAAAAAGCTATTGCCAATGCAAAATCATTTAGATTTTTTCCTATGTTGTCTTCTAGAAGTTTTATAGATTTGTGTTTTACACATGTAAAGTCTATGGTCCATTTTGAGTTAATTTTTGTGAAAGATATAAAGTCCATGTCTAGATTCACTGTTTTGCATGTGGATGTCCTGTTGGTCCAGCACTATTTGTTCAAGAGACTACCCTTTCCCCATTGAATTGCCTTTGCTCTTTTGTCAACGATCAGTTGACTATATTCGTGTGTGTCTCTATCTGGACTCTCTATTCTGTTCCATTGATCTATCTGTCTCTTCTTTCACCAGTACCACACTGTCTTGATTACTGTAGCTCTATAGTAAGTCTTCAAATCAGGTGGTGTCAGTCCTCCAATTCTGCTCTTCAGTACTCCATTAGTTATTCTCAGTCTTTTTAGTAGTAACTTTAGAATTGCTCGTTGATATCCATAAATAGCTTGCTGGGATTTTGATTTCAATTGCATTTCTGATCAAGCTGGGAAGAACTGACATTTCTACATATTTGAGTCTTTCTATTCATAAACATGGAATATCTCGCAATTTATTTAGTTCTTCTTTGACTTCTATCATCAGTGTTTTGTAGTTTTCCTCGTATAGATCTTATAGAAATTTTGTTAGATTTATCTCTAAGTATTTCTATTTTGGGGGGTGCTAATGTAAATGGTGCTGTGTTTTTTATGTTAAATCCCAGTTGTTCATTGGCTGGTATATAAGAAAGCAACTAACTTTGTACCCTGCAAGCTTGCTATAGTCATTTATTAGTTTTGGGAGTGTTTTGGTTGATTCTTTGGGATTTTCTATAGAGACAATCATGTCATCTGCAAACACAGATGGTTTTATTTCTTCCTTCCCACTTTGTATACCTGTTATTTCTTTTCTTTCTTTTTTTTTCCTTTTTTTTTCTTTTTTTTTTTTTTGCTTTATTACATTAGCTAGGACTTCCAGTACAATGTTGAAAAGAGTATTGAGAGGGCACATCCTTGCCTTGTTCCTGGTCATAGGGAGAAAGCATCTAGTTTCTCACCATCAGGTATGCTGTTAACTGTAGATTTTTGGTAGATATTATTTTTATTGAATTTTTAAAGTTGAGGTATAGTTGATTTACAATATGGCAGCTCTTCCTTATCAAGTTGAGGAGGCTCCCCTCTATACCTAGTTTTCTGAGACTTTTCATCATGAAATGGGTGTTGGATTTTGTCAAATGCTTTTTCTGCATGTATTGATACAATCATACTTTTTTTCTTCCTTAGCTTGTTGATGTGGTGGATTACATTAGTTGATTTTAGAATGTTTAACCAGCTTTTTACACATTGTTTGATTTGATCTGCTAATATTTTGTTGACGATTTTTGCATCTATGTTTATTTTTAATTTTAATTTTTATTTATTTATTTATTTTTTGCGGTACGTGGGCCTCTCACTGTTGTGGTCTCTCCCGTTGCGGAGCACAGGCTCTGGACGCGCAGGCTCAGCGGCCATGGCTCACGGTCCCAGCCGCTCCATGGCATGTGGGATCTTCCCGGACCGGGGCACGAACCTGTGTCCCCTGCATTGGCAGGCGGACTCTCAACCACTGCGCCACCAGGGAAGCCCTATGTTCATTTTTTAAAAGCTCTTCAGGTGAGCCATATATAGTTTGGTTGAGGGTCACTGACATAGAGAAACACTCAGCCATGTATTCTGAGAAATATATGTCTGGGGATATTCATTGAAGCATTGTTCATAATAGATAATATTGGAAAACACATAAATGTCCATTAATAGAAAACTAGCAAAATCAACTATGGTACATTCACACTGTAGAACACTGACAGTTAAAATAGAATGGGTAGACTTATACATACTGACTTGTTAAGATGTCTGGAAGATATTTTTAAATGACAAAAGGTATGTTGTAAAATAATTGCTAGTATAATCCTATTTTTATTTACCTCCTCAAAATTGTATATTTCTCCATGTTTGTAGGTATGTAAGGGCATAGAGAAAGGCCTGGAAGGAGGAATTAATAAACTGATTACTCTGGGAAAAGTAGTGAGATTGAATTGGGGTCTCATTATCTTTATTACTTAGAATTTTTACAGTGACAATGTATTCGTGTAGTATTTGTGCACTGAAATATATTTTTAAATTAAGATGGTGCTTACTAAGTCCCAGGCCCTGTGAAAAGTTGTGAAAACTCCAAAATGAATAATACATGGTCCCTGTTCTAAAGGGCTTATAATCTGATGGAAGGGATAGACCTGTAAGAACAAGAACAATAAAATATTATTCATACTATGGTGAAAATCTGTACAGGTCACAGTGGGAGTTTAAAAGGAGGAAGAATCAATTAACTCTACCTTTGGGTGGGTGGTCGGGATAAGGAAAGGCATCATGGAGGTAGCAACCCGGAGCTGCATCTTAAAAGATGAGTCGTGTTAAATTAATTAACCCAGGAGGCCACTAGACAGAGATGGCTCTAATGTCATGGTCGCCTACATAGCAAACCAAAACCCAAGCTTGTAGAGGCTTCAAGATTACAAAATCAAAACCCAAGGACAACTAATCACAGACAACTGGGCTTTAAGCTACAGCCAATCAGTAATGTCCTTGCTTCGCTTCCACCTTCTCTCTGTAGAGTTTCTCCCCGGCTCCTGTCGCTGGAGCACTCCTAACCTCTTCTGGTTTGGCGCTGCTCGATTCAAATCAATAAATATTCAAAGAAACCCTTCACATTTTTAATATGCTTCCGTTTAACTTTGAACAGTAGAGAGTTGCCAGGCCCTTGGGGTGTGGGTATGGGGTGGAGTGGTGAACCCCGGGAGGGAGACTGGATGGGAGTTCCAGGAAGAGAGGACATTGTGCACAAAGGTGAGGAGGCATGTTTGGCGTGTTTGGGGATTGTGTGGCTATGTCAAATGTTCAAAACAGGTAAGACAGAAGGTAAGACGGAAGAGGCACAGGGAACTATGTTCAATACCCTGGGATAAACCATAATGGAAAAGAATATAAAAAAGAATGTATATATATGTGTGTAACTGAATCACCTTGCTGTACGGCAGAAATTAACACAACATTGTAAACCAACCTTACTTCAATAAGATTAATTAAAAAAAAAAAAAAGACTGAAGAGGTTAGCCCAGGGCTTGGGGCACGGAGGGTGCGCCTTCGTGTTCAGAAGGTCACAGGGAGAAGGGGTATCACGTGCCATGCGCAGTGCTGGGTTTGCATATCCTTGAAATGAACATGCACAGGGAGCCTCGGGAGAAAGCAGCTGCTGTGACTGTGTCTTGTGTTCTAAATCCAGTTCCCCCACTTCAGAGCAGTGGAATCATTCTCAAATTATACCCGGCCCTCCGTCTCCTCGTTTCTCAAATGGAAATCAGCATATCTCCCTCATAGGGCCCTTGTGTCTAACATATGATATAAAATATAGGATCATCAGCAGCGAGAGTCCCCTCGCTTCCCTCTCCCATGCCCCCTCCTGTCTTCCTCGTAGGCAGGCACTCCTCACACAGACCCCCCTTCTTCCGCCCCAAGCCCAGTTCAAGATCCAGGGGCCAGAGGAAAGCCTCTGCCCCCGCAGGAGGAAGCGGAAAGTCAGTGTGGGAAAGGGCTGCAGGAGCGGCAAGGGTCTCCTGAATCTGGGCATGAGAAGCTGGTGGCAGAGGAGATCTGAGCCAGAGTCCTGACCCCCAGCCCCACACCGCAGGGAGCTCTGGTTTCTCCTCTCTAGCTGTTTCTGGGAACTGTGCCTGCAAATATTTCTGTCTGGATTCATCTGCACTTTCAAAACCTCTGAATTAAAATGTTCTAAACTACTGCGAACTAAGAACCCAGCTGGCTCCTTTAAAGGTCACCTTAAAATCTTTACAAGCAAAAGGAACTAGGTTTTCCTCTGAACACTGTGTCCTTAATAATAACACTCCTGGGCACCCATCTCCATGTTATGCGTTTCAGAATGCCTTGCCTGACCTCATCTCATCTGATTCTCTCAAAACGCCACAAGTAGCCGGGCAGGGCAGGTATTACCAGCCCCAGTTCACAGATGAAGAAGCCAAAGCTCAGAGATTGTGTGTCCTACAGAGCTCGTCAGTAGCAGAAATGAGATCATCTCAGGGCTCCTTCCTCCATATTGGACAGGACATGGGCCCGCCCAGCCATGTGGCCATGGGAGACAAACACCCTCTGAGCAGCTGCGATGCAAAGGGAGCCCAAATTTGGGAGGCAGACAGCGCAGGGAGGTCCGTATCTGACCCCATAATCTGTGTGGCCCCAGATGAGATGCTGTCTAGAGCTCCGTTTTTCTCTTTACGAAACAGGAGCAAGGCCCTGTGCCTAGATGATGGCATTTTGTAAACGCCAAACAGGATGATGCCAAAGAGAGTGCTTTCAAAATACGGCACGCCAGTTGTATTGAGAGAGGGGGATTCTTCCGGCTGCTATCGATGCCATTGCTATTAGGGACAGCTACATTGCTGGCTACTTGGAGGACTGAATACATGCAGAGAGCCTGGTTCAGTGCCTGGCACACAGTAGGCACTCAGTAAGTGGAGTTATTTTCATTATGAGACCAAATATTCCCATTTGGTCTCCAGTTTTATGTCCCCCAGGACCACCGGGGATCCCTAACATCAGCTAGAGACAGCAGAGGTCCACAGAAAAAAATGGCAATTTAACAGGTCAGTGGAACGGTGATCCATACCGCCTGACCCTATAGAGACCAGGTGACCCGAGACCAGGTCCACTGGGCTCAGAGGGAGTTCTCCTGGTCTCAAAATTCATATCATGGGGCTTCCCTGGTGGCACAGTGCTTGAGAGTCCGCCTGCCGATGCAGGGGACACGGCTTCATGCCCCGGTCCGGGAAGATCCCACATGCCGCGGAGCGGCTGGGCCCGTGAGCCATGGCCGCTGAGCCTGCGCGTCCGGAGCCTGTGCTCCGCAAATGGGAGAGGCCACAACAGTGAGAGGCCCGCATAACGCAAGAAAAAAAAAAAAAAAATTCATATCATGGAATAACAATGCCATTCAGTTCCTGGAGATTTGTGGGAAATCTCTGCATTTACTGCTTCGTCTTCCTGCCTGCCTGCAGGTCTTAGTGTGGCTCCTTGGTTTCTGTGACTCTGCGAATGGGGACAGGGGAAGTGTCTGGATCACAAATCCGTACTTCGGGCATGAATGGCTTTTACTATTTTCGGAGGCTTTGCAATTCTGGGCTTAAATGAGGCTTTGGGAACTCTCTGGAATTTTCCGTATTCATGCCCCAATTAGCAGGGACAATAAAGGGTTATTTCTGTTTGCCCCTCCTCATAGCCAAGCTGGGGGTGCCCATAAACAAGCAGTGGAGAAGTGATTTGGGTGTGGTAATGGGTCTGTTCTCCTAGCATTGCCATTCAAGGGCTGGAGAACATTCATTCAGCACATATTTATTAGTCCCTACTTTGAACTTGAAACTAAGCTGGGTTCTGGGTAATACATCAATAAAAATAAGGTCCCTGACCTTAAGGAATTCATAGTTTATTAGAGAATGCCAATAATTAGTCAGGCAAGTGCAATTCAGTGGGATAGGGGCTCTAGAAACATGGGAAAGAGGTGTTTTAAACAATTTTGGGGCGTGTGTCAGGAAAGTGAAGAGTGAGAAAAAGGAAGCTAAAGATAGGATCCAATGGCACCATTATTACACGTAGGGCCCTGGACAATCTCTCCATCTGTATGGACTCCAATTTCTTTATGTAAGAGTAAAAGAGAATGGTTGTATTTTGCTATCTCTAAAGTAACTTACAACTCCAAAATTCTATGACATTTTTAATTTAAAATTTCCAAAATATTAGTTGCATGCCCAAATAAAGCTACAGCTATCGAAATCAAAAAAAAAAAAAATTCATCCATGTGTTTTAGAAACAAAAAAGATGGGGGGAAGGAATAAATTAGGAGTTTACGATTAACATATACACACTACTATATACAAAATAGATAACCAACAAGGACGTACTGTATAGCACATGGAACTATACTCAATATCTTATAATAACCTATAATGGAAAAGAATCTGAAAAAGAATATATATATATAACTGAATCACTTTGCTGTACACCTGAAACTAACACAACATTGTAAATCAACTATACTAAAAAAAAAAAAAAAAGGTCATCTTTGTTGAAAAGAAAAAAAATCAGGACCCCCCCCATAAAATAACATAAAAAAGATAGACTCCAATGGGATATTGAAGGGACAATATCCAATGAGATGTTTAAGAGATGAGAGGAGCCACAGAGGAAACTGAGTAGTAGCAGTGAAACCAGGAGAAAACAGGACATGAATGCAAGGTAGGAGAAAAAAAACTAAGGGCAGAGTGCTCAACAGGAAGCCACTGACTGAAGAGTGTTTGCTAGATTTGACCATCAGGTCAATGCAAATACTTAAGAGAGCAATTTCACTGGCGTGGTGAGGGAGACACCCAGACCTCGGGGGTTATAGATGGGATGGGATGTAAATATCAATCACTCTTTCAAGAAATCTGGCTGGAAATATGGCAAAATCTTGAATCTGGGTAAATACAGTACACAGGTGAACACTGTACTATTCTTGTCTGAAGGGATTTATACTACTAATTGTATTGTATTGGCTGAAGGAAAAAAGAGCAAGAGAGCAGCAGCTAGGTTGAATATGACTGGCAGAGGGTTTGCTTTTTTTAATGAGAGAGGCTTGAACATATTTAAATCCTGGTGAAAAGAAGGGGATAGAAACTGAAAGGGAGAGAAGGGTGATTAAGGGAGAAGAAAGGAGGGGATGGAATCAAACACTAGGGGAAGGAATTGTCTTAATGACCAGGAGAAACACATCTTTTGAGAAGGATGAGGGCCAGAAAAATTATGGAGATCCCCCGTGATTATCCTTACTTTACCAAGTTAAGGCAAAGTTATCCAGTGGAAATCATGGCCAGAGGAAAGTTCTAGAGCAGCTGTTGGAGGGAACAAGTAAGGCAGAGCAAGTGCAGGTGTGTAGTTCTGAATTTCGCAAAGATATTCCTCCACGCGCTCCCAGCCCTGCACCGAGCCCTAAGTTCTGCCCAGCCCAGAATTAAGGGTTGACCTTGTCATTTGCACCAAAGTTTTGTGTGTGATAGCTGTGGCTTCGGAGTGGGATGCTGGCTAGGGACCTGCAAAAGGCTTGCCAGATAGCCTTGAGGCCCTTCTGAATTTGGAGACTTTGAGTTCATTTGCAACGACTTCAGTCTGCAGATGAGTATGACCGTTTCTTGCCATGTTTTGAAGTCTGAGAATAAGAAGGGAGAAATCAGATGGGCTGAAATCATCCACAGCTGCGGTTTTGCCAGGTGAGTGAAAAAATAATGTCAATGGGATAAAGTAGTTGGAGGTGTAACAAGAAATTTAGTGATGGTCCATGGGATCAACACTGCAGAGCGGCGGACGTGAAGACAGGCTGATAGATGGGAAGTGAGGAGAATGGAGGAATAGAGGACAGGGAGATTTTGATAAGGTCCAAGAACAGATAAGATGCATGCAAGAAAGGGCAAGTTCAGGAAGAACGGAGGTTGGGATGAGAGCTCATTGTGTGGTATTTAACAGCTAGGAGCTGTCATGTAGACGCAGGATCAGTGGTGAAGTCCTCCGTGAGTGTGTGTGTGTGTGTGTGTGTGTGTGTGTGTGTGTGTGTGTGTGTGTGTGTGTGTGTGTGTGTGTGTTTCTGAAGACCATATAAAGATTGAAGGTGTTTTTTGTCCTTGTCATGGAAAAATTATGTTACAGTACTTGACATCAGCTCGTATTTTAGAAAACTGCAAAATAGGAAAAGCTTGTCTGTGGAGTACTCTGCCATTTTTTATGCAGACTTGGTTTTGACTCTCGTCCTGTATCTATGACCTTTATGCAGGGGTTAGAGCTCAGATGTATTTTTGGGGGTGGGGAGGTCAACATTTAACCCACTGTAGGAGGCTGAGACAGGAATTCGAGCATTTGTGTGTGGAGGGGTAGACGAGCTTCACGTGAACAGCCAGAGGGCAGCCCGCAAGTTGACAGGACAGGAAAGAGCCTCTGAAAAAGAATGCTTCAGCCAGGCTCATAGACCTGTCCTCTACCACAGCTGGACACACTTTGCCTCAGGGATCACTGACATCTTTTATGCAGGATCTTTTGACACCCCAGAGAGGATTCAGCTGGAGGACCCTGAGGTCCCTTCCAATTCTGAGATTCTGTAAGAGATCCTTCCAGATGCTGGCACTTCTAAGGTTGATGACTGCTTTGAATGGATCATGAAATCAAGCGAGTAAGAAACTGAGAGAAGGCCGGCAAACAATTGTCTAGAAAGATGAGAGGCCCTGTGTTTGCTGTGTCTGGCTTAGGTGAGGCTCCTGAATGCGGAAACTCCCTTCTGGGAAGGGTGTTGAGGACAGGTAGGACCTGGCAGCAACCCGTGCACACACCGGGTGGGTTTCCTTCAGCCTCCTGGCCCCAACCACACTGCAGGGCTCCCAGCTGTATAAGAGGCAGCTGGCAAAGCGCACGGTTCTCCATGGCTGCTCCCGGGTACCGGCAGCAGCACCTTGCGGCCTGGGAGAAATATACATTCCCAGCCTCTCCCTGGACTTCCTGAGTCAGACACTCTGGGAATGGGGCCCGGAAGCCCGTGTATCAACCAGCCTTGCAGCTGAATCTGAAGCCCACCACAGGGTGGGATGACTGGCATGTGGTTAAGAGCTCAGTCTTAGGTATCACATATACCTTAATTTGAATTCCAGCTCTCTCACCTGTGTGACTCTAGACAAGTTACCTAACCTCTCTGAGCTCTGGTTTTCTCATAGGTAAAACAGCAGTAGCTATTTTATGAGTTTCAGAGAATTAAAAGAGGTAATATTTGTAAAGAACTTTGTATATCAAATAGCAAAAAATAACAATAGCTATTGTTATTAGGCCAATAGTGGCCACTGGTCTCGTCCACGTTGTATACTTAGAATGACCACCTTTGAATCTGTGGCTTTTCTATACCCCAAGTTTGTCACATGAGGCTTCTTGGCTGACACTCGACCTGTCAATTCAATTCTGCCCCAAATTCAGCTTGACCAATTCTGTTCATAGAATGCAGAGCTGTCAGCTTGACCTGTCCTAATAAATTAGTTCCTGTGAAGAGACTGATGCATGTTCCCTGTGGAGCTGCAAGCCAGCATTGTGACTCCAGAACCGGGAACCAGCATGAGCTGAATGGCGAGGCCAGATTGCATTCTGGGCAATCTGAACGCTGCCTGGTTGGGGAGTGGCCTTCGCTTCCTGCTACCACATTTACTATTGTCTGTTTTTCACAACATGTTTTCTTTGAGGGATTCGAAGTGCTTGAAAAGTCTGTTTTTTTCATAACTCACATCCACAAAGAATGTCTGTGCACATTTTTTTCTCTCGTTTCATCATATCCTGACTGCTGTGTGAAACAGGCAGAACAGGGCATGTTTCTCCATTTCACAGATGGGGAGACTGAGTCCTTGGGGTTGAAATGACTTTGTCTAAATTAAGGTCACGTAGCTGGTGGGCATAGTGCCAGAACTATAACCCACTTTCCTGAGTTCTGGTCTAGTGGTCCTTCAAATAGACCACAGGGCTTCCTAAAATGAAAACGAAAGTTTCTCCAAACCAGGGGACCTGAGCTCTAGAAGGAAGACATTTTTGTCTGAAATTCCCTTTTCTCTACTGAAAATCATCTTTCTTGCTGCTATTTGGCCTAATTTCCTCTGGCTCAAGTCTCAGAGGGGAAGAGGAAGACCCTTGGGACAAGAAAACAAGAAATTCCTTCCCTGCACTTCAAGTCTAGGTCACCATCTGCTTCCCTGACCCCAGGACACTTGACTTCCTGGGGAGCTTAGGATGAGTCAGGCCAGCCCCGGGAGATGGGGTAAAAATGAGGGGCTGCTACTTCTTTTGCAAGGAGCATCTGGGACAAGGGGCTCTCTCTGACAATTTTTGCATGAACTCAATGTCTACTCTGGATGAGAAACTTCTTCTTTTTTTAAACTGGGCTTACATAATCCTTTTCTCTTTAAAGTAAATATGGTAACAAACTTTCTGTCCCACCTTAAACCCTATCTTGATGTGGGGATCTGGCCGGGTTGCAGGGTTGAGGAGCCGGGCTGGGCCTTGTGGTGACAGAGAGGGATGCTGTCTTTTCCTTGGAACAGCTGTTGGCATCCAGCAACATGCCAAACCCATATTCAAGGTCATCGGCCTCCCTACACCCACTGGCCAGCTCCATTGTGGGGAGGAAAGGCAGGAGATGAAAGTTGCAGATTTTCTGTGCAACCCCTTCGGTCTCCTGCTTCTCCCAAACACACAAGCTCTTTGCTACTTGACTCAAAAGGCCTGAGAAAGCCCAGCTCTGGGTTGTTGTCCTGTGAGGGTCTGGAGTGGATTGATGGTGAGGGGTGGGCAGTGGGGACACCTGAGTTTGGGTGTAGGCTTGAATGCACAGTCTGCTTAGCACATGACCATCCTGGTTAGCAGGCGCTCCTGTGGTAGGGATGGGGGAATTCTGCACCCAGGCATCACCCCAGCTACAGCATTGTTGCCATAGCGACCAGCCCCTACAGCTGCTAAGAGGACCTGGTCCCACACAGGCCCTGGGGGAAGGCAGCTTCAGAGCTGGGACATGGCTCCAACCCTCTTTGTTTCTCTCCCACCTTTGTCCTTTTCTCAGTCAGCTTGGGCTGCCATAACAAGTTACAGTAGTCTGGTGGCTTAAACAAAAATGTATTTCCTCAGAGTGCTGGAGGCTGGGAAAACCAAGAACAAGGTGCTGGCTGATTTAGTTCCTGGTGAGGACCCCCCTCCTAGCTTGTACGAGGCTTCTCACCGTGTCTTCATAATGGCCTTTCCTTGGTGTGTGCACTTGGGAAGACAGAGAAATTCAATTGAATTCAATTCTGCAGGATATAAACAGTCAGTCCATAATAGTCCTTGACTGCCCTGGCTCTTCCTGGGTGAGGAGACTTGTCTTCTATCATCCAAACTTTATAATGACTTGGACTTTATTGAGAACATTTTAGTTAGTTAATGTTAAAAATGTCAGCTTTAAAAATAAAACCCAATTGTAGACATTTATTCATTTTTAAATGCAGAGCAAAGCCCCCTTAATATACATCTGGACAGGAGAGAAAGTGTTTCGTCTCAGGTCAAACAAGCATCCATCCTATGGAAGGAAACTGTCTCTCACAGGATATCGAGAAAAAAAGGCAAAGAGCCCACCTGGTCAGATTAATTGATGGCATCTGATTTTCACCGCCCTTCCTTCTAAAGAGCTCTAGCAATGAGAAGGAGCTTCAAATTAGCCACAAGAAAAAGCAACCGGGCAGAAAACTCCAGAAGCAGTGGCAAATTTGTAGCCAAAGGGATTTGCTATTCTGAGTCTGGAGGCCAGTGAGACTGACTTCAATTCCGTTTCTGCTTGTGTTAACAGTAAGGTTTACCACCAACTGGATGCTGCACCTTCCTGGACTCTGGGATCTGTGCCTTTCCTGTCTCACCAGCTGCTCTCTCGGAGCAGGAGTGGGGGGAACCAGAGGCTTCCTGTGGGTGTGAAGTCTGACCCTCACCCCCAGCAGGTGTGATGTCCAGCTGTCCTGCCACCCTGAGCCCAGCAATCATGCTGACCTCCACTGTCAGCTGGGCTCGCCCAGGTGAGATGCCCCTCCACTGACTTGCGGAGTCAGTCATTCCACAGGGACTTCTTGAGCATCTGTTATGCAGTAGCACGGGGCCGGCATTAGCTGAATGCACGGATCCTGTCCTCAAGGGTTTGAAGTCTAGGGCAACAAGTCTACAAGCAGTTTAACACAGCACAGAAATACACACAGCAGGAACGAGGGCAGGAAGGGGCAATCAGGAGGACTTCCAGGACGAGGCGACACCTGATAGGAATCTTCAGGGAGGGAAAAGCTTTCCGGAAAGAGCAAAGGTGGAGGGGTAGATAACATCATGGTGTGTAACTGTGGTACATCTTATAACTGTAACAAAATGCCTTGTTGAGAGTGACTGAACTCTCTGAGGATCAAGAACCATGGCTAGTTTTCTATACAGTGTGTGTGTGTGTGTGTGTGTGTGTGTGTGTGTGTGTGTGTGTGTGTACTTATCCATAAACTCCAAAATGTTCCCCCAAATGCCCTCCCTATGGAAGGCTGTCCTGGAGAAATCGTCCGAGATGGCCCAGTGCCCATGGTTGTCCCAGAGTCTTGTGTCCTTGTCAGCTCCTGCCTTCCGGGGGTGACTGACCCACGGTGTCTGTCCTCCCGCTCCCCCCCGGCTGGCCTGGGCCTTGCAGTCAGGTGGGGTCGGCCTGATATCTGATGCTGGCCTGGCTTCTGAGTGGACCAGGCCACCTGTGCCCTGTGCGATGGCGCCCCCTGCAGGCACACAGGCCGGGCTGGGCAGCATTGGCCTGCTCCTGTCAACACTCTCCCACGTGTTACTGACAAGCTTTAGTGGCTTCCCCTGGCTCGGGGCTAAGGCATGACCAAGGGCTCTGTTCACAGCTTTATAGAATCACAGCTGCAAAGAAGCCGAGTCTGGTTTCTCCAAGTAGCTCAGGAGCTAACACAGGGACGGAGCCAGAGGTCCCAGGAGCCCAGTCCCTCGGCTGGAACAGCTGTGTCTTCCCTGTTGTGTGACCACTCCACGTAACGTTTCATCTGAAAATCACAGATGTTGTGCGGTCAGAATAACTTTACAAGCCTCGTTGACATGAGCCAGAATAATGACCACTTCCAAGCTGAGGGCTCCTTGGAAGCTTTAACTCTCATCTCCATCCCTGTCCTTCCAGGCCCTTCCTTTCCACCCTGCTGCCCACGCTGCCCACACCCCCTGCCAATTCCTCATTACCCATCAACGCTTTATTTTAGGAACACCAAATATCCTCGACCTCACTGCCATGGTTAAGGTTGAAAACTTTCCATTCGTCATTTCTCCATTTCAGTGTAACTCTCTAATGCCTGCTTACATGTGGTCTATATCGGTAGTTCTCAAACTTGAACGAGCATGAGAACCATCTGGAGGGCTTGTGCAAACACAGACTGCTGGACCCACTCCTAGAGTTTCTGACTCACTAGGTCTTAGGTGGGGCTCAAGATTCTTCATTGCCATCGAGTCCCCAGGTGATTCTGTTGCTTCTGGTCCAGAAAACCATACTTTGGGAACCACTAGCTTATATGAATTCAATCTAAAGTTAGCACGAACCATTCTTGAGGTGTCAAGAATACAAATGAACTCAGGACCACAAGGAAAGGGCAACACTGAGCAGAGGATGGTAACTTTGCTTAGCTGGAGGTGAGTCTAGAAAAGTGAGATGGTGAGAAGGGAGTTAACAGAGAGGTTGCTGGGGTAGGAGGTGGGGCTATAGATGACACGTGATCTCAGATAGAAAGTGGCTGCTCAGCACCTTTCACACTGTAGGAACTCAGATTGTGTTAGGTCCCGTATGCTGGGGATAGAACTATCTAGCAATAAAGGTGATTTTAAAATATCATCATGTGTGTTTATTCATCGACTTGTTCTGTGAAACACTTGTGTCTACTACCTTCAGAGCATGACGAGGGGGCCCTGTGGATACAAAGGCACAAAGTTACCTTCCCTGCCTTTGAGTTGTGCTTCCTATAGTAGATAAACCGAATAAATGAACAAATACAGTACATCTGGCGGTGACATAGAGGTGGGGATGGGGGTGGTATTGGTGATGGTGATGGTGCAAGTGATGGAGGTGGTGTTGTTCATGGTCGTGGTGCTGGTACTGGGAGAGGTGATGATGGTGGTGATTGTGGTACCAGTGATAACTTTCTCTGTCAGGCTCCACCTATGTGCAAGACATAGGGGGAGGAACTTTCCATATCTTTACTTCTCAACAGCACTAAAAGATGGGCATTATTTCCCCTGTTTTATAGATGTAGGAACCCAACTTGTCCGCAGTCATAAAGCTTCAAGTCGAATGGCAAAGCAAGACTCACACCCAGGTCTGTCTGGCTGCAAGGTCCCAGCCCTTCACCATCCTGACTCTGCCACACTAATCTGCACAACACCAGATGTTTGCTATAGGCATAGGGCCTCGAATTTTGTCTCGGGGGAAAAGATGTGGTTAGGTCAAGGCTCTCAGAAGATGTATTGCTTGAGCCGTGACCCTGATGGACAAGGTGGAGGAAGGCTCTCCCACAAAAAAGCAGTATACAGAGTTCGAGACTTTAGCCTACTTAATGAAAGCTACTTTTTCTTTTAGAGAGTTAAAAGCTTAAAGAATGCAAGCGTAGCCTGACCACCCAGGACAGACGTATTTCTAGAGACAGCTGAGAGTCTGCTTCAGTGACGACGAGTGAGGTTCCCGGGGAAGTGGAGAAGACCTGAAATTGGCCAAAGACCAACTGTGCTCATGGGAGGATCAACCAAAGCATCCATCAAAATGATGCTGCAGTCTTGGAAAAGCTAAGAATTCAGGGTCGTAGGAGCGTCAGTGGGGGCATCAGACAAAGGAAGTCATAATTAAAAACGACTCTCTAGTGATTATCATACTAAGTGAAGTAAGTCAGAAAGAGAAAGACAAATATACCATGTGATATCACTTATATGTGGAATCTAAAATATGACACAAATGAACCTATCTACGACACAGAAACAGACCCACAGACATAGAGAACAGACTTGTGGTTGTCAAGGGTGGGGGCCTGGGGGAGAAAAGGATTTTGAGTTTGGGATTAACAGATGCAAACTAGTATATATAGGATGGATAAACAACAAGGTCCTACTGTATAGCACAGGGAACTATATTCAATATCCTGTGATAAACCATAATGGAAAAGAATATGAAAAAGAATATATGTATATATATGTACAACTGAATCACTTTGCTGTACAACAGAAATTAACACAACACTGTAAACCAACCCTACTACAATTTAAAAAAAAAAGACTCCAGAGAGAGCAGATGTTTCTAAAAAGTGTATTCTGCAGGTGGATTTGCTAAAGCACTTCCATATTTATAAAGGAAAACTCAGTTACTATGGCCGCCTAAAAAGTCACCCCAACTTAATGTCATAAAGCAACTATTTGTCATGCTCACAGAGTCTGAGGGTCAGGAATTTGGACAAGGCACAACAGGAACAGCTTATCCTCGCCCCGTGATGGCCTCAGCTGGTTGACTCAAAGGCTCAGGGCTTAAGTCATTTGAGGGTTTGTCCTCCTGTGTGTTGGGTGGTTGATGCTGGTTCATGTCTGGAAATGAGCGTCTCCATGTGACCTCTGCTGGGCTAGTCTGGGCTTCCTCACAGCCTGAAGGCTGGGTTCCAAGGGTGAGCATCCTGGGAGAGAGAGAGAACCAGGTGGATGCCATACCACTTTGGATGCTTTGGTCTTGGAAGTCACTCAGCATCATGGCTGCTGTTGAGCCAGCTACAAAGGCCAGCCCAGGTTCACTTACTACAAATGGGAAAATTCTGGAAAATGTGTGGGACTGGAAATACTGCTTTGGTAATTTTTAGAAAATATAATCTGCCACAATGAACAATACATCAGAATTCATCTATAAACATACTTAATCCTCCCTCTGACCTGGCCCATCTGTGGAGTCATAAGCTGGTATCCTGTAGACCATATATTCCAGCTGTTTACATGCTTTATTTAGACTGCATAAGAATCAAGTTTGCAGGTTATCTTGAAAAATCAAGACATTTTCAATTATCTTGAAAAATTTCAGTAATATGAGCTGAAATTCTCATAAGTCAACATTTGCCAGAGCGGGGTATCAGCTGCTCTTTTTAAACCTAGTATGTAGTCTCCGCTTTCCCTGTTCATACAGACCCTATCACTTGGGAGTTTTCCATGCATTTCAGCCAATGACATTATGTGCCCGGTCCCCACAGATGCTGAGTTTATGATCCTTGATGTGAAGGATGTGGCTGCTTCTAGTCTAACCACCTATGGAAACTGCCAGAAGAGATCAGATCTAAAGTGGAGCTAAGATGGTATGAACGTAGGTGAAATCATTCCATTTAATACCCACTTGAACTGGTTACCATGTCTGCTTGTGTTTGCCCTAAATTTGCCTCCCTGAGAGCTTGTAATAAAGACATTATTTGTTCTTAGCTCTCATTGTCTTTGATTTGAATAAAGATCTAAAGTGGGGTTTGGGTCTGGGATGGACAAACCGGGGTTTCAGGACCTCTGTGTGGCCAGAGCTGAAGGAAGTTCATTAGGGGAGCCTTCTTACTCTGGGATCAGGGATTAGGGAGTCTGTGAAGCCCTGAAATGATAATACGTAATTGCACATATATGCAGAAGACGAACGTGTATTTATATAGGTTCCTCACAGAGTTCCTGACCCCAGAAGGTTAAGAATCTCTGCCACGTCTGGAGACAGAAAACCAGGGAAGGGGCCAAGGATTTCATGGACATTTATTTCGTGGAGAAGCTGAGAGTGAGGCCAGGAGGAGAAAGCAGAGGCCAGGGTAGGCAAGGGGCTGGCACAGTGGGAACACAGGCCCGGAAGCCAGAGCAAACTTGCCTGAAACTGCTCTTGTCAAAGGTCACCGATAACGTCCATGTTGCTAAATCTGACGGTCAGTTCTCAGTCCCCCTCTCGCTTGACCTATCAGCCAGGTGGCCTGATTGATCACTCCTCCTCTTCGAAATGCTTTCTTCAGTGGCTTCCAGGGCTCCAAATTCTCCTAGATTTTTCCTGCCTCATTGGGCTGCTCCTTCTTAAGGCTCTTTTGCTGGGTCCTTATCTCCTCCCTGACTTCTAAACTTTGGAAGGTTCTAGAGCTCTTTTTCTTTTTTATAAACCTTTACTTCCTTGGTGATACCATTCAGTCCCATGAATTTATACCTATAAGTTTATAAATAACCTTTATCTTATAGGTTATAGGCTGTAACCTATATCTTAAAGGTTCCCACATTTCTCTCTCTCTTTATATATATTATATCTCTAAGCTTAACAGTGTTTCAGAACTCCATACTCAGATGCCTACCTGGCAACTCTACATCTCCTCTTGGATGATTTAAAAGGGATCTCAGACTTTCTAAAACTGAACTCGTTTTCCCTGCCCTCCCCTTTCCCCAACCAATTCCTCCCTAAGGCTTCCCCAACTCAGTGAAAGGGACCTCCAGGCAAGAAATCCAGAAACTTCTCTTGCCTCGTGTGGCACCATATGCTTCGCTGCATTTCTCCTACTTTATTTTTTGTTTGTTTGTTTTGCTTTTTGTTTTGGCCACGCCGTGCAGTGCGTGGGATCTTAGTTCCCCGAACAGGGATCGAACCCGTGGCCTCTGAATGGAAGAGAGGAGTCCTAACCACTGGACCTGCAGGGAATTCCCTCTCCTACTTTAGAATCAGGATGGCCACCATCAAATCGGGGGCCTAAGTGAGATCACCTGGCCAGTCCTTTGTTCCCCATGGTTATTAAAGGTGGAGTGGGGAACCAACCCGGAGTTCCACAAAATGGACCCCAAATAGGGGCAATTGAAATGTGGCCAAGGACCAGCCCATCTTAATGGAAATCTCAACCATGGCCATCTCCCAGAGGAGGCTTGGAGGAACAGAAACACAAGTCATGTGAGGCCTCGGGTTGCATTTATTTTAGGAGAAGCCTAGTCGGGGACGTGTGTGTGGTGGAGGTGGTGAAGGTAGAATGGGAACCAATCAAAAGGACAACACAGTCTGAAGCAAATTCAGGCTGAGCAGGAGACAAGTGGCAGTTCCCCTGAGGGATGGAGTCCCCGTCCTCAAGGGGGTGCTGGCACCTCATGCAATTTTTCCGTTAATGACCCGCAACAAAAGAAAGGAAAGGGCCCTGATGTGTCTTCCACGAATCCCAGAAAAGCATTCAGAGATGAGCATTCATTATAGAATGCTTAAAAGGAACAGATGACAGGCTTGAAGCTGTATCATTGCTATTATTTCTGATTCGCTGTGTAGTTCTGCCATTTATATTTATAATACGATTTGAGGGGCAGCTCTCTGAAAACACACATGGTATCCCCCAGGCCCTGACAAGAGCTGCTTTCAGCACATACTCAGGGGTCTAGATCTTGGCATTTACAAACCAGGTGAAGGATCTGTTTTTCCAGAATGCTTTCCCTGGTGCCCAGCTGGAAGTAATTTCTCTCTCTTCTCTGCTCTTTATCCAGCCCTCTACTAAAATTCTCAGGCTTTTCTACCCTTTAATTTAGTTACTTTTTGTGCCTGTACCTTCCCTCCACTTAGAGTTTGGTCTTGTGGAGGGCAAGAACTATGTCTGGCTAATCTTTGATTCTCTAGAATTTACCACAGTGCCTGACACCCGCAGATACACAATAACTGCTGGATAAATGAAAGAAATGAGAAGAAAAATTAAGGCAGAGACTACCTTTAACGATGCTCATGGTAGAAATAGCTCCCATTTCCAGTGTTTATTATATGTTAGGCTTTAAGCTAACAACTTTATGTCTGATTCCAATGCCAGACAGATAGATAGCAGCCCACATGGAATGATATGAAGGATTCCTGAAAGCCCTCTGCCAGTCTGTTTGAAATGCATACCAGAAGTTTTCAAGTAGGACAAATTGAAAGGCAAAATTGGTGATGAGAGATACACTATATTAATGTTAAATATTAATTT
>NW_006791083.1:79559-106763 GCF_000442215.2 Lipotes vexillifer | reverse complement strand
TTTTTTTGCGGTACGTGGGCCTCTCACTGCTGTGGCCTCTCCCACTGCGGAGCACAGGCTCCGGACGCGCAGCCCCAGCGGCCACGGCTCACAGGCCCAGCCGCTCCGCGACATGTGGGATCTTCCCGGACCGGGGCACGAACCCGCGTCCCCTGCAACGGCAGGCGGACTCCCAACCACTGCGCCACCAGGGAAGCCCAGAAGTTATTAGTTTTTAATGAATGAATGAACTGTCTTAGTCCATTCAGACTGCTATAACAAAACACCACAGACTGGGTGGCTCATAAATAACAGAAATTTATTTCTCACAGTTCTAGAGGCTAAAAAGCCCAAGATCAGGGTGCCAGCCTGGTCAGGTGAGGGCCCTCGTCAGGGTTGCAGACTTTTCATTGTGTCCTCACATGACAGAAGGGAGCTCTTTAGCACCTCTTTTGTAAGGGCGCTAATCCTATTCCTGAGGGCTCCACCCTCATGACCTAAATGCCTCCCAAAGCCCCACCTCCTAATACCACTACCTTGGGGGTTAGATTTCAACATATGAATTTTGGGGGAACACATTCATATGTTATTCACATTCATATGCAAATCACATTTGCAATTGTTAATTAATATTGTTTGAGAATGTATTATTTCCAAAGCTCTGTTCTAAGTGCTTCACATGTAGCATTTTTTACAACCCCATGAGACAGGTATTATAATTGTCATACTTCAGTAAATGAGGAAACTGAGGTATAAATTTTAGTACCTTGTCCCAGTTCCCACAGCTAGTAGGTGGTAGATTCAGGCTACGGAGCCAGGCAGTCTGGCTCCAGAACCTGTACTCCTAACCACTCTTCTAGGACAGTCATTTCCTGGAGAGGGCATCAAAGTCCTAAGAAAATGGGACATGATCTCTTAGGAGAGCAGTATGCAGAACAGCTATGTTTTGATGAGGAGGATAAGCTGGAAGGTGTGAAACATGTACACAGCTTCAAGAAACTTCTGAGTTACCATACTGAGTTCTTGGTGTGAAGTTAGCTGGGCACTGTGGGTGAGGCAGCCACTCAGCCATGCAGCTCAGATCTCCCTTCAAGAGAACCTGCTTGGAGGAGGGCTGTTGGTGAACAGCCTCCAGCTGCTACATATTTAGATCTTCCCAAGCATTCATGTTGAGGCCATGCTCTCCCCAGGATGTTCCCAGCTAATGAGCAAGCACAGCAGGAGTACTAGAGCCTGGCCATCCCTGTTCCGTGTAGACCCCTCCAGTGGAGAATATTTGCTGTGGGGTTCCCCATTGGCCTGGCGGAAACTTTCTCCTCTTCCCCAGTGCTCCTGTTACTGAAAGTGGGGGTCCGGCTGCTTGCTGCTCAAAAGCCATTAAAGAGGCAAGATTTGTGGAAAGTTTGCTTTATTTTGGATGGTGGCAACTGGGGGTGGGGGAGTGGTGGTGTGTGTCGGGGGGGCGGACGCCTGTCCAAAGGTTGACACAACCAGTGGGCAGGAGCTTTTATAGGCTGAGAGAGGGGGCTACATGTAGAAACAGCACAGTCAGCTCTGACAGTCATCTTGCTTGTTATCAGTACAATTAATTATCTTCAGTTCCAGGGTCAGGTTGTTCTCATTTTCTTGAGGCCAGTTCTCGGAATTGTGGCAGCTTATGTCATGGCTACGGTCTGGTCTTCATGTAGTTCACTTCTTCCCACCTGGGGTTTCAGTCTCTGCAAGAGAGCTCACGGGATATGGCTCAGAATATTAACTGTAGCCCTTGAGAAGGAACTAAACGTCTTGGCTTTGCTTACTGACTAAACTGTTACTATTTGGTCTCATTTGGTTGTTCTCCTTTGCTTCCACATTCTCTCACTTCTCTGATTAAACTTATTCTTTGGCTAAACTTATTCCACAGACAAAAGGCAGGCAGAGGACATGGTGGGGAGGGGCAAGGACCACAGGGTCCTGCTCCATTTCACCCTTCTTTCCCTCCATCAGACCTATGCCAGGGACTGACGGCCCACCCCTCTTACTCCTGCTGCCTTGCCCCTTTATCCTTTACAGGTGCTCCCCCCCAATAAATCTCTTGCATGTCTGATTCCGTCTTGGCATTTACTTCTGAGAGGATCCAAACTGACACAATGAGCAACATAAAAGAAGTGGGGGAAAAAATTTACTCTCTTAGTCTGCTTGGGCTGCTATAACAAAATACCATAAAGTAGGTGGCTTAAACAACATACATTTATTTCTCACAGTTCTGGAAGCTGGGAAGTCCAAGAGCAAGGTGCTGGCAGATTCAGTATGAACCCTCTTCCTGGTTTGCAACAGCTACCTTCTTGCTGTGTCCTCACATGGCCCAGAGATCAGCTCTCTCATGTCTCTTCTTATAAGGGCACTAATCCCATCCATGAAGCCTCCATCCTCATGACCTAATTACCTCCCAAAGGCCCTACCCCCAATACCATCACATTTGGCATTAAGATGTCAACATATGACTTTTGGAAGAACACAAACATCCAGTCCATACCATGCTCCTCTTGTTTTGACTATAATCGACTTAAATTTAAATGGATATACAAGAAACCATTTGGGAATGATTCAAGGCATCCTAAGATTTCTGAAATGTATTCATAATTTCCTCTTTTTTCTGGAAAGGTTCGGTAGTTCTTACAAAAATGCATATGACCCAAAAGGAAAAAAATAAAGGGTAGAGGGACTCCAGGCAAAGGAAAAAATAGGACTGGTGAGTGACCAGCAAAGGAAATGTGGAAACAGGTGGGACGCAAGGAATCTGCACAGATTGGCCTCAGAACTTCCTAGTGGCCCAGCAAAGAGGGGCCCATGGCCTTGACAGGACTCACCAACTCTGTCAGGTAAAACCAATCTGGTTCTTCCAGAAGATGCACTGCCTATGCCAGGCGGAATCCTCCCAAGCTTCCCCATGGGGAGACCCATTGCAACGAGGCAGTTGGGAGCGGCCCTAAAAAATGCCCTATGAAAGCTACAGTTGGATATTGCCTGGGGTGGCTTCTCCTGAGGCTCTGCAGTGGGAACACCCCCCCCTCCCCCGGCCCGAGCACTTGTTCAGTGAAAGTGGTTCTGGGGTTGGGGGGGTAGACTCATTAGCCTGAGAGCATAGCTAGTGCATGATCTAGCTGACCCAGAGATGAAACTCATAACACGCAGACAAAGGAAGGAACTAGGTATTCCTCCATCCCTCTATAAACATGATTTCTCATCAGCCAGGTTCTTTTCATGACTGGAATGCAAAGGAATTCATGCTTGTAGCCTTTGGTAAGACCTGAGGTGAGACTACTTGGGAGAGGGCAAGGTTAAATTTCTCCTTTGAAAATTAAGGGACTGAATCAAGACAATTGTCTGGTAGCGACGATAATCTCTAAACAAGCACTAAACTTGCACTTAGAGGAAATGGGAAGGAAAGATAGAAGGAAGTGACAAAAGCTTAGCCAGCCCCTGTTACCCATAGGCAGGGACTAGACAACCAAGGTCTCATTAACACACCATTGTTCTATATCATGGGCCAGCAGCATCTAGTGCCTCACCTGGGATCACCCAGCCAGGGAGAAGCAGAGACAATATCTAAGCCATTAATTTGAATAAGATCAGGCATTGATCACTTTACGGAAAGATATGGTTGTACTGTGGGCTCAAATGTCAGGACTGGCTCAAGTCATCACTAAAAATTTGGCTTGAGAAAAGCAAATTGAGCTTAATGGAGAACTCAGGTAAGGAAAGTGATGGGATTCTGGGACAATCGAGTTATTTCTGTATCTCTCCAAGTGTATGACTCATAATCATAACCCTTTTACTGCGTCTCAGGCCCCATCTCTCTGAACTGAGAGAATTAGAACAGAGGGGTATTTTTCATGGAGCGTTATCTCCACATGAACTATTATTAATCTCCCTTTGTGCTTTCGCAATGGGAAACTGACAGCGCCTTCTTTTCTATAAGGACTAAAGTAGATGAAAAGGAGAGTTTAAACGGTGCTTTTGCTTTGCAGGACACATGCTTTTCTCTTTTTCAGAACAAGAAAGCCCAGGAGCTGAAATGTGCTTTGTAGAAATACAAAGGGGGGCGTTGCATGGGGTAGTAACCCCAATGTTCCTTTCTGAGTTCCTGTTTAGATGTCAAGGGCAGTGGGCTGGGTGGACTCCTGCCCTTTTCCAAGCACATGCTTGGCATGATGTGCTTGACACTGAAACCGAATCCAGTCTCTGTTCCCTGACACTGAATTAAATCTCAGAGACAGAGTTTTGGGGGAAGTAGGAACAAAATAGCTTTATTGCTTTGCCAGGAAAAGGGGAGCACAGCTGGCTAATGCCCTCAAAACTGTGTGTCCCCCCTTGGAGAGGGCAGTGAGAAGTCCTACATGATCATTTCGTGGACCTTCTTCTGATTGGTTGGTGGTGAGGTAAGTGGGATCAACATCATCAACCTGCTGGTTCCAACAGGTCTGGGGTCTACGTGCTTGTGGGCAGCACACAGTTAAATTCTTCTACCTGGTGGAGGATTCAGTATCTGCAAAACAGCTCAAAGATATTGTTGTGTGTGTCCCTTGATGGGGAACCAGGAGCTTGTTTCTCTTGACTCTTTGTTCCTCCCTTGTCTTGCATCCCCTCCCTTCCCTAATTAACAACTGCTCGAATCTGCCCGTTGAAACTCAGGGAAGGTCATGGAGGCTGAATGAAGCCGATTTCCTATAATCAAATAAATGGGGGACACAGAAAGTCTTTTGGGCCCAGGAGCCCCACAGGGCCCTGCTTCAACATGGAAGAGATTATTGCACCAAGTACTAATGATATTAGCTGCTAACACTAATAAGGTACTTGGCATTTTGTTGGATTCCCACATCATCCTGAGAGCAAGTTGTCATCCACCCCGTGTTACAGATGAGGAAACCAGGGCACAGTCCCCAAGGTCTATTCTCTTACCGAAGGTCACGCTGTTAGTATGCGCTAGGGCCAGAACTTGAACCCAAATATAATTCATAATACTGTGCTCCTCACTACTGGAGATTTGTCGGGCTTATAGTGAACAAATGAGTAAAGGTGATATTTGGGAACCTAAGACTAGGAAGTAAGCATCGTCCCACAGTCAATATAAGTAGTAAATAGTTGCATAGTGTGGACAAAGAATGTCACCTGCCATTTCAGTAAACAAAGGATATTGGGAGAAAAACAGGATACTGGCCCTAGATCGTTAAGGTGCATATCAAAGGAATGATTTCAAAAAGCTCAGACTCTTGCATTTTCCCATACGTAGAAAAATGCTAAATTCATTAACTTGGAATGTCTATCTTTTTGTGTGTGTGTGATTAGCAGGAATCTTTTCATGTTCGACTACCTGGGATTTTTTGTTTGTTTGTTCTTGCAGAACTCCTCTATATCATGGCTCCTCCCTTACCTCTTTGGAACAGTCCCTCAGAGTCATCTGACAGGTGGCCATCCCGGCCTATAGTCCTCAGTAAGGCCACTGAATAAAACATAATTCTCACCTTTATGCTGTGCTTTTTTTTTTTTCAGTCGACAATAGCTCTTTTTCATGGACCCAGAATATGAAGAGGCCATGGTAGACAAAAAGAAACTCATGCAAGTCAGAGTTTTGGTTTTGCTTTCTTGTTTTCTTTTGCTTTTCTTTGCTTGTTTATAAAGGGGAGATAATAATGTGTGGTTACTTGCCCTATTCAGGCAATTAAAAGTCAAATATTGAGCACCCCTTAATTTTTGAGGGGGCAGGAAATGAGAATAAATAACATTAAGCTTCTGTGAGAGGCCAGAAGCTCCCAGTCTAGTGTGGGAGAGAGTTATCCTCCAGAGATCTCTACTACACCTAAAAGGAAAATACTGTGGACAGAGAGAAGGGGATGTGCAGATTGCACCTGTGGGGATCTGGGAAGCTTCCTAATAGATTTCAGCTGGACCATGAGGAAAGCGCATGACTTGGAAAGACAGTTTGAGAGGACAGAGTTGGCAATTGAGGGAGGAGGAATGGTGTGAGTGAGGGCTAGAAGCAAGGAGACTGCTGGAACATTTGAGAAACTACAAGCAGACCAGCCTAGGGGCTGAGTTAAATGGTGGTTAATATCATCTTGAACAACAAAGTTTGCACCATTATTTAGGAAGTGGAAAATTCCAAGTGAGGTTTGGAATGGCCACAACTGATAACCATTGACCTCTTTAGACAGCTGTTTTTTTTTTTTTTAATTTTTATTGAAATATAGTTGATTTACAATGTTGTGCTAGTTTCAGGTACACAGCAAAGTGATTCAGTTATATGTATATATATCAATATATTCTTTTCATATATATATGCACATATATATGTTTATTTATTTATTTATTTATTTATTTATTTATTTATTTATTTATTTATTTACTTTGTGGTGCATGGGCCTCTCACTGTTCTGGCCTCTCCTGCTGCGGAGCACAGGCTCAGGACGCGCAGGCTCAGCGGCCATGGCTCACGGGCCCAGCCGCTCCACGGCATGTGGGATCTTCCCAGACCGGGGGCACGAACCCGTAACCCCTGCATCGGCAGGCGGACTCTCAACCACTGCGCCACCAGGGAAGCCCTATATGCTTTTTCAGATTCTTTTCCATTATAGGTTATTATAACATATTGAGTAACTGTTTCTAATAGAGCAGAATTCTCAGAATCAGAGCTTTCAGCCTTGAAAGGGGTAAAGGTCGTCTCTCCCCCTTCCCAGCCCGCAGCACCTGACCCCCTCTCCTCATAACTCTACCTTCCACCCTCCAGCCTCCAGCTCACCCCTCACCCCTGCCGGAGGGTGCCTCTCTGCACCTTGGTGGCTCTGCCACCGCGCTGAAATCTGTGTCTAGGTCCACCTCCATCAAGGCTCTCTCCCCATCCACACAACAGCCTTCTACATGTATGAATACAAGCTTCCAGCCCTCCTAACCAAGCCCTGAGTTTTCTCTGGACTAAAGGTGGGGATCTTTTGACAGGTTCAGTTCCCCATTCTTCTTCTTTTCTCTTGTCCTCTTCGGAACATTTTCAGTTATTTCTGCTGAAGTGCGGCTTTGTGCTTTGACTACCCACCATCCCTACCCTCCCTGAGTGCCAGGGTGTACTCCTCTGGCACTGGGAACACAGCAGTGAAATAAATAGACAGATGGCTTGTTGATGGGAGAGGTGGGAAAAGCTGGGGTGAAGCAGGAGAGAACTGAGGTCTGTTGATCATTTACCAAGTACCAGGCAGTATGCAAAGAGTTTTACACATGTTATGTCTTATTCTTACAAAATGGGATCATTACCCCCCATTTTGCTGATCAGCAAGCAGAAGCTCAGGAAGATGAAAATGCCTCAACCAAAGTCAAGTCAGTGGTGGAGCTGTGATTCGAGAGCACCTCTGTCTGACCCCAGACAGGGGGACAGCTGAGTCGGTAGACCAGCACTGTGTCTTAAACACCTTTGAATCTCCATATTTAGAACAGCATCTTGCACACAGTAGGTGCTCAATTTTAAAGCACTTTTTTAGACACACTTCTAAAAGCACTGACTCACTCTAGCTGTATTTCCAGCATATTATTTTATTGTCTTTTTCTTTTCTGCTTCAAAACCACAAACTTCTCCCATGAGCGATCTTCCACTTTTCCTGGTATGCTGTTGGGTCCTGGTGCCCTCAGGCTTCTGACAGCCTATTAAATAATTATGTTCAGTCCTCACATGTTTTATGAGCTTTTTTCCAAAGACCCCGCTCGGGAGATAATGGGAGGATGGATGTGGTGCATCAGGGGCTGATAGATGGGCCTGCAGCCTTTGGTGGTTTTCAAGTGGAGGAAAACTGAAACTCAAGAGAAACGTTTTTTTTTTTTTTTTTTTCTGATTTAGATGGCTTCAAACAACGCCATCTACCCCAGCCTGGTGCATAATCAACTCCAATGGACTCTGGATAGGAGCCCCTTTGCAGCTGGTGACAGGACAGGCAGGACAGGCAGGATGAGCCCAGTCCACTCCTTCCTCACACCCACCTCATCTGCCTCCTCCTTGAGTCTTGGTCAATAAAAGAGCAGTAAAATGTATCAACTCTGAGTGTCAGTTTCCTCTTGAGACAGTCAAGCTTGGCTTCTCTGTCTGACTTTAAGTGCAAGCACATTCTCTTTGGCAACTTTATGAACTTTTCACCCCTAAATTAAGACTTCTCTTCCTCCAGAAAAGAGAGAGGAAAGGAAGGAAGGGAAGGAGGGAGGAGGAACTAACATTTGCTGAACATCTAGGCTTTTTACATGAATATCATTTTTAAAAATTTATTATTTCTTTTGGCCGTGCTGCACAGCATGTGGGATCTTAGTTTCCCAACCAGGGCTCGAACCTGTACCCCCTGCAGTGGAATCAGAGCTTTCAGCCTTGAAAGGGGTAAAGGTCGTCTCTCCCCCTTCCCAGCCCGCAGCACCTGACCCCCTCTCCTCATAACTCTACCTTCCACCCTCCAGCCTCCAGCTCACCCCTCACCCCTGCCGGAGGGTGCCTCTCTGCACCTTGGTGGCTCTGCCACCGCGCTGGACTGCCTGGGAAGCCCCTACATGCATATCATTTAAGCAGAGATGAACATTCTCTGTACACACAAATGAAGAAATGGCAGCACTGCTCAAAGCCGTGGTGTTGGTGAAAGGCAGAGAGGGAGAGAGGAGGGGTTCTAGGCTGGAGATGTTTGTTGAGTGTGAGTCGCTGGTGGCCTATGAGTGGATCCGCTCAGCAGACACTTGGAAACAAAGAACAGGAGCTTGGGAAATAGACGTGGGCCAGAGATGGAGCTGTGGGGATCAGCCACATGAAGCTGTACTGTGGCTTCCTGAAAAAAGCATAACCCCGTGGAACAACTCCGTCCCATCTCCACCCAGCTCCACACCACCACGATCCACAAGCCACAGGACTTTCAAAACCCAGGGGACTGTGCCTTTGTTATTCTGCGTGGGTCTTCCTCAGAATGTTAAGAGTGGGGGAGGCAGCTAAGGACAACAGGCAGGAGGGGCTTAAATAGAGGTGACTATGAAATGGAAGGAAGGACGAGAGGTCAACCCCCCAGGACACCCCATAGGAAGTGGCCGAGTAGGGCATTCTTAAAAATGGAGGCAGCCAGGGGGCAATAAGGCAGCTGAGGTCGGGGTCTGATGCCTATACTCCTCTGTTACCCTGTCCTGTCTGGACTCAGAATGACTTTGGGGCAACTGCCCAAACCTCTTCAGTAAAGCCCTGCTCAACTCCTCCGAGTTTATTATAGCATTGTTCATAGTGGGGGAAAAAACAGAAAAGAAATAGAAAAGAGAAATAAAATGAACAGCCATTCAAAAGGTGATTGCCTGTGTAAAATTATTGTAAACTTTCACCAGTGGCGTGCTAGCTCTCTGAAAAAACAAAGCCTTGGATTTGCAGCATTTGCCAATTTCCATGGGGTAAATTCTCCCACCACAGAGTATGTCAAGCTACTTAGCATTTATACCTAGCTTACAAAATTCTTGAATATTTAATAACTAGCTCTTGTGAGAGGTGAGTATTCAATATGAGATGACTCTAGAACACCACAGAGTCTTGCACATAGCCATTAAGAAGGATGAATTAAAATTATACTTATCTTGGAATTATATAATTAGAATTCTATAGCGTTATGGAATTATAATTATAGAATTATATTAAAATTATAATTAAAATTCTACTTATCTTGGAAATACTTCTATCAAATTTTGTTGAGTAAGAATAACAAAGGCAGGGAATTATGTCATACAATCTCATATATGTGAAACAAATATGTGTGGTGTGTGCATGTGTGTGTGTGTGTGTGTGTGTGTGTGGTTATATAAGCATGGAGAAAAACATGGATGACACACATTAGGTTGTTACTGTGGGTTATCCAGTTGGTGCTAATGTGGGAGGAATAGGAGGAGGTGGAGAAGGAAAGCAAGAAACAAAGTAGAAGAAAAATACTGGGCCTTTTCATCTTATTTTTTAAAAAAAATCACCCATAATATATGAAATATAATTATGTTTATTTTACATGAAATTACATGTATGTATCAAAATTAAAAAAAAAAAAAACAAAGGCAGGGGCTCCCCTGGTGGCACAGTGGTTAAGAATCCTCCTGCCAATGCAGGGGACAAGGGTTCGAGCCCTGGTCCGGGAAGATCCCACATGCCATGGAGCAACGAAGCCCGTGTGCCACACTACTGAGCCTGCGCTCTAGAGCCCGCGAGCCACAACTACTGAGCCCGCGTGCCACAGCTACTGAAGCCTGTGCTCTAGAGCCCTGTGCCACAACTACTGAGCCTGTGTTCTAGAGCCCATGAGCCACAACTGCTGAAGCCCGCACGCCTAGAGCCCGTGCTCTGCAACAAGAGAAGCCACCGCAGTGCGAAGCCCACATGCCACAATGAAGAGTAGCCCCCGCTCACCACAACTAGAGAAAGCCTGTGTGCAACAGCAAAGACCCAAAGCAGCCAAAAATAAATAAATAAAATAAATGTTTTTTAAAGTATAAAAGAAAAAAAAACAAAGGCAAAGTGAGGCAAAATTAATATAAATATGATGAGTGGTGAACAGTATGTACCAACTGACATATGGTGAGACAACACAATAATTATAAAAGAGAAAGAAGTAAATAATGCATCAATAAAAATACATTAAATTAAAAAAATTCTCATTAGGGACACGTGTATTCTGTTTGGGAAATGAGGGAAAGGTAAGTAGGGAATTATGGAGGGAGCAAGCCTGTCACCTGATGGATGTTGACCTTGTGTTCACAGTGAACCACCAAGCAGGAGGGAGACCCACACACAGATGGCTACTCTCCCAGAGTGACAGTAAGACAAACCCTGACTTTCCCTCCCCTAAGGGTGGCCAGAGAGTTAATCTTGGGACAGAGGAGGAATCCTACCACCCAGGCTAGCCAAACTTTCCAGGAAATAAGTTTACAACTCTTTCAAATGAACTATAACATTATTTAAAAATAGATTTGCGGATATGAGAAATCAATCCACGTAGTCACAGGATCATTAAATTCAAGAGCTCAACTTTGGGAGCACATCACTTAGATCCCTTCATTATAGTCTGAGTGAGATAATGCAACAGTGATAAAATTTGATCTACAAGACTTTTGGGCTTCTCTGTGAACGTGGAATTCCCACACAAGATGTCGTTAGTCTACCTATCTCTGGCCAAGCTACACTGGGGTTTAACTCATAAATCAGCTTGAAGAATGCCTAGGTGTGGGTTAAAAATATATTCAGAACCTAATGTATCAGTATAATGGTTTCCTAACATGATAGGGCACATTATCCTCACTGTTCTGAAAATATGGTATAAATACCAGAGCTTCCTGAATCACAGGAGGAAAAGGCAGAGATCTGAGTTTGGTTTCCAGCCTTGCCAAGGACAACCCCATCATCCGCCCCGGGATCTGGGGAGTCCTTCTCGCTGTCCTTTCTCAGGGAGTGGTTAGCACAGCTATAACAGCATGCTGCCTCCCGGACCATGGAGAAGCGGCTGGGATGGTAAAAGCTTCATGAACTGAGGCAATTTGGAATAGGTTGAGGAAAAAAGATCGTGTGTGTGTACGTGTGTGTGAGAGCGAAAGTGTGTCTGTTTGTGCATGTGGGTGTGTGTGCTTGACTTTAAAAGCATTTTGTCACAACTACTTTGAGCACGGACTAGCCTATGAACACCTGCACTGATACCTACAACAAATGATACTAACCAGGGTTCTTTGCCTCCTTAATCAATAGAAATCGATCAGAGGCCAGACAAGAAACTCTGGCAAGGCTTTAGTGGGGCCCCTGATGCAGGACGGGGAGCGAGAACAAATAACAGTTTCCCTTGTTAGCTCACTCCCTGAGGGGGGTTGAGCTGTTTCCGTACATGGGGTGAGGGTAGGGGTGTGTCCAGTGGTCGGGCCAGAGGGGTAGCATAGGTGGTTTGCCCACCCCTTTTGTGGTGTTGTGTGCTGGGGGCATGCACAGTACCCTGCTTTTGCTCCTGACACCCTGCTTTTGCTCTCGGCCCTTCAGAAGTGGCAGCTGCGCTTTTTGGTCTCTTTGTGTCTTGTTGTGCAGAATTTGCCCCAGCTGTGCATGTGTGCAGTTATTTTGAGTCCCTCATAGTTTCTTTGTGTTTTGTTGCTCAAGGAGATGTTTGTCCAGGTGTAAGCATTGCAGCACTGCCGCAAAGGGTCCCAGGTCCCAGCCTGTCCCGCAAAGACACAGTATTCAATGTAGAAAAAAACGACTGTTACATGTAACAAACAGTACTGGGAACTTTAAATGCATAACACAAAGTTCCTCCTTTCTAGAGGGAAAGATACAATCTACTGAAGGGATGAGACAAAGGCACAAATGAACTTTTTAAAAAGACAAGATATATGTGTTAATATATGCGTGGTATCTGAACCAATGACATCTATTTCTTAGCATAAAGGAAGCTGAGAGGAAAAACAAAAGTTGATGACCCCACTTCATTTTGACATCCAATTTATTCAAGAGGTGCCTTGGTTTAAAAATAGTGACCAAGCACATTTTCTTCCTCTCCCTTACAAGTAACCCAAGGGAGATTCAAAAGATATTGCATGTCTAAACCCAGAACTGAAACAAATTGAGTCCACTCAGATTGAGTTTCTTCAACCTGCACAATAGAGGCTGGAAGTAGAAATTAAATTGAATTATGGCTATATATATATATTTGCATGCCTTAGACTGTGGCCTGAGAATTATGCCTGCTGAGGTATGTACCTGAGGATTATATGTATAGGACAGGGATTATATTTAAGCAGATAAGATAGATAGATAGATAGATAAATAGATAATTGACTATGTAGTATTTAATATTAAGATGATATTGATGAAAAACATATTATAGGTCAAGACAGAAACAAGATAATGCAGTGGTTCTCAAACTAAGACAAAATTGGTATCAACTGGAGAGCTTTGAAAAATATGGATGTCTGGGTCTTATTCCCTAAGATTTTGATTTAATTGGATAGGGCATGGCCTCATCAGGGTTGTTCAAAAGTCAAAAGTAGTTCTAATGTGCAGCCAAGGTTGAGAACCATGAAGATATAGGAGGGAAATTCAGAGAATAAAAAGAGATCTTGAAAATTTTAAATATGATTTCCCAAATCAAGCAAAAAAATCAGTGAAATAATTGAAATAGAAGTGGTAGAAAATGCCCTAGAAAGTGGAACAAAAAGACAGAGACCAAAATATGAGAAAAAATAAAGGATAAAGGGTTAGTCTACCAAGCAGTTGGAGTTCCAAACAGAGAGAACAGAGGAAACGGAGAAGAGATATTTTCAGAGGGATGAGAAATTTTACTAGAACTGAAGGCCATGAATCACCAAAGGACTCACTGAGAATCAAGCATAATTAATGGTAATAGACTCACAACTGGCTATATCACTGTGAAACTTTGGAACAGGAAAGAAAAAGAGAACATTCCAAGAGATTATAGATATTAAAAACAAAACTAGGACATATACAAAGGAACATAAAAATGATTGGCATCAGAGTTTTCAAGAGCAACAATGAAATTTAGAAGAAAATGGAGTAAAGCATTTAAATTCTAAGAGAAGATGATTTTAAACCATACTCGTGTGTGTGTGTGTGTGTGTGTGTGTGTGTGTGTGTGTGTGTGTGGCAGGGGGAGAAGGTGGAGTTGGTAGAATAAACCTAGATGTAGACATAAGGGACTCAGATATGTTACCCCTCATTCACCCTTTCCTAGAAATTTATTTCAGGATGTACTCCATGAAAAAAAGGGCACAAACTAAGAAGGAAGAAGACATGGGACACTGAAAATAGGGGATTCTATGTGGGAGAGCATTAAAAGCTGTCCTATAATTGCACTCATGCTGGGACTACTACTCCATCTGGAAGGTTCTAGAAAAGAGAGAACTCGACTGCTTATCTCATATAACGAAATAATTTTTAAAATGAAGATAAATAAATGAAGACTCTAGAGAAGAAAATAAAGGCACTATGAAACTCTGAGTAAAAAAGCTAAGTAAGAAAATTTAATCATAATACTGGCATTTAAAGTTCTTTGATCTATAAAATCTTTTTATATAATTAATTTAGCTTAAAAAAATTAATTTACTTATTTTTGGCTGTGTTGGGTCTTTGTTACTGCATGTGGGCTTTCTCTAGTTGTGGCGAGCAGGGGCTACTCTTCATTGTGGTGCATGGGCTTCTCATTGCAGTGTCTTCTCTTGTTGCGGAGCACGGGCTCTAGGCATGCGGGCTTCAGTAGTTGTGGAGCATGGGCTCTAGAGCGCAGGCTCAATAGTTCTGGCGCATGGGCTTAGTTGCTCCGCGGCATGTGGGATCTTCCCGGACCAGGGCTCGAACCCGTGTCCCCTGCATTGACAGGTGGATTCTTAACCACTGCACCACCAGGGAAGTCCTAATTTAGCTCTTTAAAAATGTTTTCTGCTTTCAATATCATGCTTAGTAAGGCCATCTCAGTGCAACATTAAACACATATTTTACCTATATTTTTCTCCAGTGCATTTATTTTTTTTTTCCTTTAAATCTTTAAACCACATGAAATTTATCCTGGAGGACTTGTGAAGTCGCTGTAGGGGAACAGCTCTGTGCTGGCACCCAGGACAGCACATGTGTCTCCATAGGCCACCTGGGCAGGTCTTGAACGCAGCCGATCTGTATCCTGGCAGAACGCCTTGGGAGCCTGAGCAGCTACAGGGTTATTTCACACTCCATTCTCTGTCTCTTAAGGGCAGCTTCCCAGGGCCAGGCTCTGATGAGGTTTGAGGCTTTTGGCCTCACCTCCCTTTGGGCACAGCTGGAAGCTATGAAACATAGCTGCCTGATACGGGCTTCTCACTAGGGTGTCCTGTCTTAGCGTTGCTGTCACCTGGTCCCTTTTGTTTCGGGGTTGCCCTGCACAAGGGCCCCAGGGAGCTGGCACCCTTGGTTACTTCCTTCTGCTAACTGAAAGTACTAATCTATCGGAATCTAAAAAGAGCTTCTTTCTTTATTGACTGAATCTATTAGCTTTCCTGTGGTCTTGTGCTTGACACTAGCAATTTATTTTCTACCTAATGGTTAGCAAACTTTCCTGACACCATCTAATGAATAGTTCATTCTTTTCTCATTGATTTTTTTTGGAAGTATAATCGATTTACAATGTTGTGTTAGTTTCAGGTATACAAAGTGATTCAGTTATACATGTATATGTATCTTATTTTTCAGATTCTTTTCCATTATGTGTTATTACAAGATATTTAATATAGTTCCCTGCGCGATACAGTAGGTTTTTTTTTTTTTTTTTTTTTTTACAGTAGGTCTTTTCTATCTGTTTTATATATAGTAGTGTGTTTATGTTAATCCCAAACTCCTAATCTATCCTTCCCCTACCCTTTCCCCTTTGGTAACCATAAGTTTTTCTATGTCTGTGAGTCTATTTCTGTTTTTGTAAATAAGTTCATTTGTATCATTTTTTAGATCCCACATATGAGTGATATCATATGATATTTGTCTTTCGCTGTCTGACTTACTTCACCTAGTATGATAATCCTTAGGTCCATTCATATTGCTGTAAATGGCCCTATTGATTTTCTTGTTTCTTTTAAAAAATTTCCTTATCTGCAAAATTATTTTATGTACCTGCACTTGCATCTGGACTTTTTACTATGTTTCATTTTTTCCATCTCTCTACTCTGTTGCCAGTACCACACTAATTTTTGTATATTTCCAATACATTGTTTATTGGTGGGGGAAAGCCCTCTCGTTATTCTTCCTTTACCAGATTTTTTTTCCTGAATATTCTTACAAATTTACTTTAACAGAAAAATTTTAAGTGATTTGGTCAAAAACATCAATTAAAAAAATCCCAACCTCCTGAAATTTCATAATAATTTTTTTGGGGTGGGAAGCTTGTATCTTTACATTATCGAGTTGTCCCATCTAGCAATAGGTATTTCTCTACATTTACCATCTTTTTTTTAATGCCCCACAGTGGAATATTAGCGTTTTCTTCAAAGAGATCCTGCACATTTCCTGTTCAGTTTATGACTATGTGTTTTACATTTTCTGTAGCTATCTTGAATGGGATTGTTTTCCATCATATTGCCTAATTGTTGAAGGCTTTAAACAGGGAAGCGTCCAGGGAGCAGCTCTTTGGTGGATGGAGGGAGGGCGTGGCCTGGCAGGAGGTGGGGGAGCCTGGTCTGTAGGGCCTGCTGCCCCAGGGGCCGTGCTCTGATGCTCTGTGAGCTTTGCCACTTCTGTTATCCCAGTTTTCTCCTCATCCGCAGCGTTTTCTTCCCTGTGGCTTCTTTGAAGTCGGTGCTTCCAAAGAGTGACTCAACGCCCAGTGCTTAGGTGACCCACGCTCTGGAAGTAGGCCTCTGAGTACAAGAGTTAGACTTTCAAGGAGGTGTGAGTATTGAGGAAATTTCAGGACGACATTAGAACCCTTCCCTCTGACACAGTCAGAAGGTTATTGAAGTGCCCACTCCTTTTCCCTCCTTCCTCAGACTCTAGCACGACGGAGACGGCAGCTCCCAGGAAGCGGCTTCCAATTAGTCTGGGGCCATTAGGAGACATCTCTCTGCTTCTTTCTCCAGAGGGAGGCTGTTTGAAAATATGATTAGATGAAAAGATCACCCTGGAGAGGGAACCTGGCAGATGCCTCTCTCAGGAGTGTGAACACGACTGCTTTCTTCTTCCTCCTCTTTCCTGTCCTGAAGTGTCTGAGAACTAGGCCAGGCGAGAACAGGACATTTTAAAAACTGAAAATGAAAAACACCTAAAAGAGCTTCCGTATAAAAAGATTCCAAGAGCTAGAATGTCTGTGGGAGTGTGATTCAGAGAAAGGTGTGAGGGTTGCATCCCAACACCACCAACACAAACAAAATGATCCCTCGCATTTACTGAAAGATGAGTCCCGGGCTGATCCTGTTTCTTCCGTGTTCCCTGGACTGTGGCCCAGAGAAGAGGGCCCTGGGGCCAATATCCCAGCCCTCAGCAGCTACCACTAAACTCCTCTCCCTTTCACTTGATCCACCCTCTCCCCCCACCAGCGGTTCAATCTAATTAGTCCTACTTCTAAGAAGGTGTCTCAAAGACAGGACATGTCCCACCCTGCTCCCTGGTGGACATGACAGTTTCCAGAAACCAGCAGGAAACTGACCCAGCAGGGCCTGCTCCTGCCAGGACACCCAGGCCTCTGGTCACTAGGTCCCCTCTTTTCCATCTGGGCCTGGGTGGTTGCCTATGGCCAGGCCTGCACTGGGGGCAGAGGGCAGCCCTTGTTATGTGCCCATCGTGGTGCTAGATCCTGGCGGGAGATGCAGGCACTACCCCCGAGACTCGAGTTACAGCTGTGAAATCTCGGTGTCTAGATTTTGTCTACCATGTGAGTAGCTGAATATCTCAAGCCGCGTCAATACCAAAGATTGTTCTGTGAATGTCTCCCTGCTCTGGCCCATTTGTACTAGGTAACCTGGTTCCTGGCCACTGCTCACTGGACAAGCTCTGTCTCACAACACAGAGGGTCTGTCGGCCAGTGGACCTACAAGATCATGAAGATTCCTTTCCAGGGAAGCCGGGATCATAAATGAGTGACCTCTAGGCTTTTTGGGTGCAGAAATCTAGTCTTGTGGAGGAAGTGGGTCAGATGAAGATAGAAGCAGAGTAAGAGCTGGACAGAGGAAGTGCCTTTTAACTATTGTTAAGATAAACCCCTCCATTGACAGATGAATGGATAAAGATGTATACATACTAATATATACACAATAGAATATTACTCAGCCAGAAAAAGGATGAAATAATGCCATTTGCAGGAAAATGGATGGACCTAGAGATTATCATACTAAGTGAAGTAAGTCATACAGAGAAAGACAAGTATCATATGATAGCACTTATATGCGGAATCTAAAAAATGATACAAATGAACTTATTTACAAAACAGAAATAGACTCACAGACATAGAAAACAAACTTATGGTTACCAAAGGGGAAAGTGGGAGGAGGGATAAATTAGGAGTTTGGGATTAACATATACACACATATATATATATGTGTGTGTGTGTGTGTGTGTAAAATAGATAACCAACAAGGACCTATTGTATAGTCCAGGGAACTATACTCAATATTTTGTAATAACTTATAATGAAAAAGAATCTAAAACAGAATATATATATCTGACTCACTTTGCTGTAACCTGAAACTAACACAACACTGTAAATCAAATATATTTCAATTATATAAAAAAAGATAAACCTCTATTTCACTTGAGTTTCTATTAGTGGGTTTCTAATCCTAGCAACCAAGCAAAAGCAACCCCTTTCAAAGTCATACCTATCCCCCAACTCAAGCTCTGAGGCACTAGGGAAACTCTTAATTCAGAACCAGACCTTTATGACAGAACAAAACAACAGGCTTTCAGACTTTTCAGCAGCCCCTGCTCTATGCTAGTAGAGGCAGGTAGAAAGAGAACGTGGATAAAATCCCTCCTATATGCCTGCCAAGTACTCACACCTTAAATTAATTCCCATCAAACCCCCTTACTCATCACTCTTGTTACTATTGTTTCATAGGTGAGAAATGTCAGAAGGGCTCTTTCACATGAAGAGGAAGTCAAGCATAGCAGTTACGAGGATGGGCTGCAAATAGAAACTTCAAGGTTTGAACCTCGGCCTTATCCTCCTAAAGATTTATGACTTTGCTTGTTTTAAAATTTCTCTTACAAACTTCAATTTCCTTGTTTATAAAACAGGGAAAAATAATAATGCCTGCCTTACGGGGAGTGGTGTTGATTAAACGGATGCAGTACAAGCATGTTTGGTGCAATGTTAGTTAGCTTTAGTGAAACCCGAGGTGCCTGAGCTGGGCTTCACATCCAGGTCCATCTGGCTTCAAAGCCCTGGCTCTTGGCACTCAGCATGGGCTCTTGAAGGGATTAGACAGTTTCCTCAGTCACACCTAGGCAAGATGTTTTGCAAGGAGGATGTTAGGCATTTTCGCTAGGAAGGTTGTTACTGGCTTTATAGGTCTGAGAGCTGAAACTGTAGCATTTATGTGTCCTTGATCTATGACCAGTTACATAATGTTTCACGTTGGAAAATATTAGGAAAATGGATAAATTATTGAAATTAGCTTTACTTTGATCCTTCCTGAATCTGTCAGGCTCAAATAGGTTATCTGAAGTGGATCTCGGGGTAAGGGTGCACCTAAATTGTACCCCCGGGTATGAATTATAAGCCTTTCAGACGCTAAAAAGTTCATATGCTGCTACTCCTTTTCCTCAAGACTTTACCCATAATCCCAAGAACTAGTTTTGGAAATCTAAATAATGCTTCTCACTTCCATAAGCACATCTTCATGTAGTTTTAAGGCACTCATACGTTTCCCATCAAGTGTTAACGCTGATCCAATCACTCGGCCTGAATTTTATTTCCTTAGCTTTGAATAACCCAGTATTTCCTTCCTATGTGTGTTATGAAGAAAATTGAAAACTAATGTAAAGGCACTTTATAAATTGTTAAGTTGGAGATAAAAGTGCTTCAGTACTATTAAAGGCTTTAAAAAAATACTAGTCAAGGTATTCAAGTTTACATGTAAATTGCTCAGTTGGAAGAAAAAAAAAAAAGCAGGGTATGAACATGGTCAAGACCTGGGCTATGATTCCAGCTCTACTCCTGACTCAGGTTACATACAACCTGTGTTCAAGCTTCCACTGAGGATCCTAGAGAAGAGGGTTTAAATAAATAGCCAGTGATAACTAACACATTATTTTTGCTTTAAAAGTTTTATCTTTTTTTTTTTTTTTTTCCTTGCGTTATGCGGGCCTCTCACTGCCGTGGCCTCTCCCATTTGCGGAGCACAGGCTCCGGACGCGCAGGCTCAGCGGCCATGGCTCACGGGCCCAGCCGCTCCGCGGCATGTGGGATCTTCCCGAAACAGGGCACGAACCCGCGTCTCCTGCATCGGCAGGCGGACTCTCAAGCACTGCGCCACCAGGGAAGCCCAAAAGTTTTATCTTTAACCTTACCAAACTCAACATCATTCACAGCTGAGGAATCCTATAAATGCATCTCTATCTGTAGAAGGCTCAATTTCTGGTCTCACATTTTCTATCAATGTGACATCCTTAAAATTCCAGCCCAGGTTTAGGGAAACTTCATTTTCCAGCTGTGTAGAGACCCTCCCACTTCCCATATCCATATCTTCCAAGATAACAAACAATTCTATTTCCAAAGGTTTTATTTCATGTATTGTTTGATGTTAAACTCTCCAAGGTTTTGCACCTAATGAGTGTTAGTGTGCAAACTCTACCTATCTCATTCAAGAGAAACATGGCAGTTGAGTAACCAAAACACAGGTGAATGTCACATGCTTCCTAGGCATGCTTAAGGAGCTCTTGTTTTGGGCTGAAAGAAAGGGGCGCCTGCAGAAGTGAGAGGTACCCCATGCTCCCTGACACACACTCAGGGCGCTTCCTGTTTGATGACACTCTTCCATACCAACACGGTGGTCCAAAATGGAATCTCTTTAATTTTTCATCACACTTCTAAAAGATACAGAGAAGATATGAATTAACTGACTTTAAGTCAATGTTAGAGATATGAGGAGAAAAAGTTAACACAAAGAAATACAACACACGAAAGAAAATATGCAATGTTTTATAAGCTGCACACATTTCAACAAAAATGGTGGGGACACAGATTTGACACAGATTATTAAAAATATTTATTACAAGCAGATTCCTTTTCCCATATTCAAAAGAAAAACATATGGCTGGAAATACTGAGATGGCAACTGGTTAAACCAATTCCCAGTCCTTATCAAGTTAGGCATCAATAAAGGAAAAGATATTTTGGAACTTAAAATTAGGGAAGCCTATACACAATTTAGATGGGGGGGGGGGAGAGAAAAACAAAAAAACCCAAATAAAGTCATATCGTTTACATTTTACAGCCTTTAATTAAGCACATAAAACTGTACTATTTAATATATTTCTCCATGAACTTTTTGTGAAATTCAGATCGCAGCGTATCATTTACAAATCTTTTGTCTTTCTTCTGATCATCTACACCTTTTGCACAGTTCTTGAAAACAACATCATCATCCCACCTGAAAGAAAAAAAGAAAATAGTACAATCTTACAATGCTTGTATCAACAGACAAGAACACCGTGTGAACTGTAAAGCTTATTCATCACACAAAAAGATGCTCAACCTGTACATCATTCAATGTAGCAATTACACCCAAAAGAATAAAGTAATTCTTAATAGGCTGTTAGCTTGCTTTTTTATAATAGGAAGGGTAATCCTTATTTAGAACATACACAACATTCTTATTATTTCTCCAGTATAAGAAACTTTGAGTTAAAAAGCAGAAATTACATAAATATTTAATGTTTTCAGGTCTAAAACAAAGAGGCAGTACCTGGTTCTACCCTGATTAGTATGGACAGCTCTAGATGATAGCTGGACGATTTACTATAGTTAGATTATGTGGTTTTAAGGATTTTATACATACTTTTTTATCAGTTAACATTTAGTAATCATTCACTGTAGTATTTACAATTTAGGGCAAAAGAAGAAACTATTGGGGGGTAAAACAATTAAGGCTCACATATTGGCTCACATCTACATTAAACACAAAGAAAGAGCAGCTGAAGAGCTTAGGGCAGGAATCTCTAGTTCGTTTCTCCTGGTTGGATTTCATAATGTGTAAGCTTAAAAAAAAATAAAAAACCACCTACTGATGGGCTACAAAATACATGTTTTATACAAAATAAAGATTATGATTTCAAAATATCCTCCAGCATATAAAACACAAACCCATATATGTAATACATAAACTCTCACAAACATATATAAAATGAAAGCCTATATGTGTGTGTTTGCCTGTGGACGTATGCATGCTAGAAGAAACTGCAAGTCGAAAATAAGCAAGGAACGTGGGCATCTTTGAAAACAGTGTTTTAAGTCATTACTGGTGCAGTGCAGAGAAATGTGAAAAGCTGAGCAGAGCTAGGTCAAATGTGATCTGCACATTAAGACAACATGTTTCAGTCTCCAAACGATTTTATCTGCATCCAAACAAGGCAGAACTATATAGCTTAATACAAATATAAATCAATGTAGTTTTTTCTCTACCCACTCTCTCCTCAACTCACTCCCCACAGGTTTTGACCCCTCCCTCTCAACACCAGCACTGCTCTCCCAGGGCCCTAACTCCAACCGCCATTTTGCAGTACCCACTTCACTTGGCCTGTCAGCAATATCTGACCTAGATAAATACACCCCTCCTCTTGAAACTGTCTGTGTGCCTCCAAGACACCTACCAGCCCTTTCGGTTCATATCTTCCCCACTGGCTGCTCCTTCTCAGCCTAGTTTTTCTTCATTCATAATTCATATAATCAATATTTACTGAGCACCTAGTATGTACCAGGTACTATTCCAGGTATGGACAGCTAATCATCTACCCGACCTCGAAATATTACCCCAAGCTCAGTCCTCTAGCCTCCTCTCTGGCTATACTCATTCACTAAGTAACCTCATCTAGTCTTCATGGCTTCTGGAAACTTCTGTAAGTTGGCAGCTCCCAAATTCATGATCTCTAGCCTGGGCTAACTCCAGAACTGTGTATCAAGCTACCTACTCAACATTTCCACAAAGACATATATATCATCCCAAAGTTACCATGTCTTAAATCGGTCCCTCCGCCTCCCCACCTCAGTTCACATTCTTCCCCATCTCTATCCTTTCAATAGCTCGGGTCAAATACCTTGGAGTCTAGTCTCTAATAAAATGTCACCTTTCTTGCAAATCATCCCTTGCCTATGCAACTGCCATTGTAAAGACTTGTTTTTGTTTTTTACTATGAATGAGTCAGGAAGCCACTGGATGGTTTAGAACAGGATTGAGATCTTTTATTTTAAAAGGACCATGATGCTGCTATGTTAAGGAAAAAACCTGGGGGTAGGGATGGAGAGTGTGGTGAGCATGCAAGCAGACCAGTTAAGGGGACTGCATCACTCCGGATGGAGATGGCAGCAGTGGAGGTGGTGAGAAAGAATAGATATGGTTTAAATGTTAAGCCTACAGCAGGGGCTTCCCTGGTGGCGCAGTGGTTAAGAGTCCGCCTGCCAATGCAGGGGATACGGGTTCGTGCCCCGGTCCGGGAAGATCCCACATGCCGCGGAGCGGCTGGGCCCGTGAGCCATGGCCGCTGAGCCTGCGCGTCCGGAGCCTGTGCTCTGCAACGGGAGAGGCCACAACAGTGAGAGGCCCACGTACAGCAAAAAAAAAAAAAAGCCTACAGCAGGGTTTCTCCATCACTCACTCACTCACTCACACACACACACACACACACACACACAGGCCGCTTGCAAGGTTGGTCCCTGGCAGGCATCTGGAAACTTGGATTGCAGGAAATCTTCTCACTGTCACTGTGTCTAGACTGTCTGTACAAATAATGTGGTTTATGAACACCTGCTTTCTTTCTGGGAGTCTCAATTTTGGTATGTACTAGGCAGAGGTTGCCTATATGAGCAGCCAATAAAAACCCTGAGTCTCTAATGGATCTTCCTGGGCAGCAACACTGCACAAATGTTGCTGCATTTTCATGACTAGGATAAAGAATGTGCTCTGTGTGACCCCTCATAGGAGGGGACACAGCACAAGGAAGCACACACACTTCCTTCAGTGCCTTTTCCCTTTATGATCTGGCTGTGCATCTTCACTAAGTTAGTCATGAGAACAGCTACATGCTGAGCCCCCTGAGACCTTCTAGTCTCTGAATGTGAAGGATGGTTTTGGGGACCCTTGACACATATAACTACAATGTAAGCTTTGTAGGGTCAAGGGCTCAATGCACTGCTCTGTCTCTAGTACTTAGAACAATCTCTGGTACACAGCTGGTTACTGTAAATATATACTGAAAATACGTTTATTTTCTTTCATTCTCCTTCCATTATTCCAAAATGTGATGGAGAAAAATATCAGTGGAAAGTGGGTATTAGAAGCTTTACATAATATAGTTTGCTATAAAACTCATAATGTGTGTGTGTGTGTGTGTGTGTGTGTGTGTGTACACGTATCTCTCCAACCCATTACTGTACAGTACCTTCTTTTAACTTTGAAGTTGGCCTGAGGTTGGGATGGGCCAGTGAGATTAAGGAGAGGGTTTCCACTCAGAATGTTTTCCATACGAATCCTTTCTTCTTCAGCCTTTTGTTCTTGTTCCTGCCAACAAGAGGGGAAGATTCATATTTACTTATATTACTTCTGGCGTCAATCCTGTAATATAACTCATATTTTATTTTATTTTATTTTGAGGTACGCGGGTCTCTCCCGTTGCGGAGCACAGGCTCCGGACCGGCCATGGCTCACGGCCCCAGCCACTCCGCGGCATGTGGGATCTTCCCGGACCGGGGCAGAAACCCGTGTCCCCTGCATCGGCATGCGGACTCTCAACCACTGCGCCACCAGGGAAGCCCTATAACTCATATTTTAAAAGACTGTTAGGATTTTAAAAGGGAGATGGGATAAGCATCAAGGTAGTATTGCTTTTTCTTTGTTTTTAAGACATACCAGAAAAGTCTCACTTATCAAAATAAAATAATTGGGCATTTTCATTATAACTATTTCATGCTTGCCACCATACATTCATTAGTCTCTTTCTGACTTTGACATTCTTTTTTTTTAATTAATTAATTTATTTATTTATTTATGGCTGTGTTAGGTCTTCATTTCTGTGCATGGGCTTTCTCTAGTTGTGGCAAGTGGGGGTCACTCTTCATCGCGGTGCGCAGGCCTCTCACTATCGCGGCCTCTGTTGTTGCGGAGCACCGGCTCCAGACGCGCAGGCTCAGTAATTGTGGCTCACGGGCCCAGTTGCTCCATGGCATGTGGGATCTTCCCAGACCAGGGCTCGAACCTGTGTCGTCTGCATTGGCAGGCAGATTCTCAACCACTGCGCCACCAGGGAAGCCCCGACTTTGACATTCTTGACTTGCATATTTAAATCTATTTTCTTTCTTGAAGTACATACAAAATTACATAACTGTTTGAGAGAGTACATCTATAAATATTCTAATAATTTAAGAAGATATTAAACATCAAAAAGACACATTTAGCAAAGGAATTATCTCAATTTTTAAGGAAGGGTTATATATAACTGATTAAAAATAATTTTACTTTGAATTACTAACAATGTAAACTCGCATCTCTAGGACTGGTGACAAGTTATTATTAAGCAAGAATTATGTCATAAAATAAGATAAACCATCATGTAAAAAATTATATTCAGTAAACATGCATTTCTACTAATTTACCTGAGGTTTACCCATTTTATTCTTATGATTTATTGTTAATGACTTTCTATTTTTCTCTCTCATCTGTTATCAGTTACATGCTTGTCTTTCTTCACTTTTATTTTAGCATTAACCTCTTTAAACTCATATCACCCTCAGCCTCCTTCTCAGAATTAGAAATATAAAATGTCTAAAATCCTTAGCCATAACTTCTAGATCTACCTGATTCCATGCTATCTTACACCAAAGATAGATCCCACTTTGCTGTGTTTGGGGGATGACAAAATTGATGACTTAATATACCAAGGGAAAAAGGACTTTCTGGAAGTCTATTTATAATGAACCTGTGTTAGACCACTTGGAAAAATAACCTGATTTTCTATACAGGTTAAAGATACTTCATTTTAATAATCAAGTGTGAACAACTGATTTCATTTTTATGAGGCCAAATAATTGGGAGGTGAGAAGATACAATTTTCAGGGAAATTAACAGGAAAATTCCTTTAAGTCACTTTCAGACTTTAAGCAAGCAAAAGTCAGGAGTATCCATCATAGATTAAGAACAGATAGCTTTCTAAAAATTATATACTTATTTTTAACAAATTATATTGATGCTAAAAGTAAAAAGACATATCTCTGAAGTGCTAGACAAACAGGAGCTCAAGCATAGTGTATCCAAATTTATAATATAACAACATATGTGATGTAATATGGTCCTGATCATTTTATGTTCAGAATATTATTTCCTTTAGAGTTACTGGTTGATTGTCATACATAGCACTGGGGAAAGAAGGTGCCAACTCTTTCCATACTCAAGTACCAGGTACACTGTTTCATGACTATAGGGATAAAGGATGGACAGCCTGTCGTTTGGTCAAATCTGAAACATCTTGTTTTGTAAATAAAATGTTACTGGAACACAGTCACATCCATTTATTTATGCACTGCCTATGGCTGCTTGTATTACAATTAGCTGAGTTGAATAGTTGTGACGGAGGCTGTATAGCCTGCAAGCCTAAAATACTAACTATCTGGCTCTTTACAGAAAGTTTCCCAGCCCTTGACACAGGCTGACTGGTTTGAAAACATTTTGGAACACCTGAAAAACCAGCCACTGTAAAGCCAGACAGGGAAATGGGGGACAAATGGAATAAAACTGTCATTCAACTCCAAAAAAAAACCAACACATTTTGTACAAAGAAATCAGATGAACCTTGCAAAATTGCCAAGATCTTCTGTCTAAAATGTTTATGCTCCTTAAAGGTCAACCAGATGATTTAAATGTCTCTTTGCGTATCCACAGCTATTAGGGAGGCCAAAAGAATTTGGAACAGAACAACTGCCCTCTTGTGGTGTGCCAGTGTAGGAATGGTCTTATAATTCTACAGGAGTTATGCTATCGTATGCCAAATTTTGACAAGAACTGTATTTTTAAATATTTTTCTTCTTCAAATCTGAATTCTAGCAGTCTTCAAAGCCTATCCCCAAATCTTCCTCTTTTCTGAATTCTTCCCTGACCCTTCTGATCCATTTGAACTCCACCTCCCTAGGTTCTAAGCATTAACCTACATCAGTCTTTTCCCCAAGTGTCTTTCCTTTTTTTAAATAGAGCAATTCTTGGTTCAAATGAAATCTTACACAGAAGCCCATTAAAAAAGCTGCTCTTTTCTGGTTGAAAGTGGAGGCAGGGACTTCCCTAGCGGTCCAGTGGTTACGAATCTGCACTGCCACTACAGGGGACATGGGCTCGATCCCTGATCGGGGAACTGAGATCCCTCATGCTGTGCAGTGTGGCCGGGGAGGAAAAAAAAAAAGTGGAGGCAGATATATCTACTTGAGTGTCTCACAATATATCAAGTTCAGTATGTGCCAAACAGAACTCATTATTTTTCTCTCCACTGAAACATGCCCATCCTTCGGCATT
>NW_006791083.1:73765-79541 GCF_000442215.2 Lipotes vexillifer | reverse complement strand
GGCATTCCCTGATTAGTGTATAGCACCATCAACCCAGAAACTGCCACAGCTAATCAGTCACTTTCTCTGGTCAATTTTACCTCCTTGATAGCTCTATCAGCATCTGTTTACTTCTCTCAAATCCAACTCCTATCATGCAAGATTCTCATAACTGCATGTGAGGATTATTGGAACAGCTCCCTACTCAGTTCTTTCCTCTACCCTCCACACCTCAGCCAGAGTAATCTTTCTAAAATGCATACCCAACCTTACCATCTCCAGTTGAAATCGACTAGTTCCACGGGTCCTTTGGAAGAGAGCTCAAACTCCTTTAGCTCTGGTCTACAAATCTCTAGTGCTCTGATTGCTCTTGCCTCCCAAGTTTTGTCTCTTACTGTTACTACTATGGGTAATTCACTCAAAGTTTAAAGGTACGTACTATGGATCCTATTTAATTCGTCTGTCTTTCAGTTAGACATTCTTTCCTTCCATTGTGTAAATGTAGAGACTGTGGGGACTCAGAGAAGCTAGGTTATATAAAATTTATAGACAGATGGCCTCAGCAAGTGCCTGGAAAGAAGGCTGGGTCAGAAGACAAGGAGAGAGATAAAGACGGCCTCACTATACCTGTGGGTTCTTTGTAGGCTATGACTACACCTTAATCATCTTTGATTCTTCTGACACTTAACAGACACTGACTATATGTCTATTGAACAAATAACTGAATGGAATGCATTTAGATGGGTATGTCTGAACTATTTGGAAAGAATTTCTAACATAACCAGGAGACTTAGGATGTCATAGGAATCACCAGATTTATAGACCTACAGGTCCTATAATAAATATCGAGACGTGGTTAGGATGATTTCTAAAATAAGGTGATATTACTTGATTTAACAAACACTTCTACTTTAGTTTATGTGAGAAGATGTAAATATTTAACATGCTGGTTTTACCTTCCTGGCCTGCTCTTCAGCTCTTTCTTTTTTAATTTTTTCCAGCTCCGCAAGAAGAGCTGCAGTATCATCATCATCACTCTCCTCTTCAAAATCTTCATCTTCATCTTCCTCCTAAAAAAGAATGGTGATGGCCCACGAGATGGGAGACAAAATAGATTATTCATTTTTTCCCATAAAAGTGGCACTCATCAAATCTTTGGAGCAGGATTAATTTTCCTAGAGGGAAAGATAAATGTACCTAAATACAGTTAAAATTAGCAACAACCGAAAAATAAAATAAAACCCCACAAAAAAGCTTACAATTACTTACTAAAATGTCAACCTCTGATGTATTTTAGACATTATAACAGCAAAGAGTATAATGAAGGACCTTTCAAATTTACATAGTCAAATGGGAATTTACATATGAAAATATTTCTAAAACCAGAAAAGGAACACTTTATACTAAGTGTTACAAAGTTACAAAGTATGATACACACTACATACTTTGACCCTGGGAGTCAAAATAATTTTACATAGCTCAAAACAACTAGGAATTAAAGACAGTCAAAGGTACAGAAAAGGGTGCTAAATTCTCAGAAAAAAATAGTTTCAAATGAATAATTATTATATCTCACTTAAAACTGAGTTCCTTATATTGAATTACTGAGTTAATTTTTAATTTAGTCTTTCAACTCTAGAATTACTAATATATATGCTTATTAGATGCTACCCTTGAAAAGTCACTCAGATTTTTCCTCTGTATGTAGAAAACTGCAAATTAATTACAGACTGTGCAGTCCCACTAAATTTTAATGTTAATTAAAGTGCCAACCCTTAAAAACCTTCCACTTAGATCACATTCCTCCCTAAGCACAGAGGGAGCCATTAAGTGCATTGAACATCTGGAAGGGGCATCATTGGTAGCAAGTATGGAAAGGCCCCTACATTCACTGCAGAGGATGCTATCAATAAAGAGCACAATCTGAAGAGTGCCCTCTGAAGGGGAATAACTAGTCCAATTTCCATGGTTTAATACAGGGAATTATTTTTTAGGGAAGCGTATCTTTTAATAGATCTCTTCCTTCTTTGGCTCTCCAGAGATCAAACTTGAAGTCTGATTAACCACAAGATAAACTATAGAGTTTAGCATTGAAGTCAGAGCTATAATTGAATAATAGTAAGTAAAAATAAATACAAATCGCTTCTTAAAGCCAAAAGAATAGATAAAAAGGTATTTCAGAAAAATGGTAAGTAAACTACTACATGGAGATGAGAGGAGGAAGTAAAACATACATCTGTTAGAGGGTCGTCTGCATCGAGGTTGGCAGCGGGAATCTGGTCCAACCGAGGCTTCTTTGACACTGAAGAGGAGGTTGTATGTTCTGAGGGAAAACAAACATTATCTAGCTTACTGAATCAAATCCTGCATTTCTTATAACATTTTACGGACCTGTGGGCAAGAAGAGCTTAGGTCTTAAGCATGACAGTAGGGATTATAACCACAGTACCTGGCAAATAAGCCCTTGGCAAATATTTATTGAATGAATTAACAAAAGCTTTGATTTTAATATGGGAACTGTAGCCTCTCTCAGGAAATTTAGGAAATAGTTTACATATGCTAGAAATAAAAATGGAAGAATTGCATAAACAGAAACCATGGGGCCTCAAAAAGTCTGGCTGTGTGAACAGTTAAAAACTCCTTGATCTGAACTGAAACAATGGTTGCTAAATATCCCCAGATCACCTAGTTCTTTCTAACACAAAGACAGAAAAAGATGGAATTGGAATCAACTTCATTATCATCTCTAATCCAATCAAATCTTTCAGAGAAACTGTTATAGCTCACACCCATATTTAAAAGCAAACAAACAAAAATAGTAATCCATTCCAATTACCACATGAAAGAAAAACTACTGTCAACATAACGTTATGAGAGAAACGTCTGGGGTAGTGTTGGCACCTCGGGTTGGCCGGTCTCTGTTTTTTTCTCTTGCAGCAGCTCTCTCTCTCTCTTCCAACTCTCTCCTGAAGTCACGGTTCCGAACTTCTTCAGGGGCATCCTGAGTGGTCTGTCTAAAGTAGAAACAAAACAGGGCAGAAATACTTCTAAAAAACACATGGCTGTAGTAATGGAAGACAATTCACAAAAAGCAACTTTGTCCTGAGTCCCTGAAGCATAAAGTCCCATTGGGAGAAATGGACAACATCACCCTAATCTGAAGGTTACTAATAGGCATCCTGTGATGTATCCAATAATTCAAGAAACTCAAACTAAATCACATACTTTCTTATAATAAGGCTGCAGCCTGATCAAAATGTCTTTATTTTTGGTTAGTATGTTAATTCACAGCTCGTTAGAGTAACACTTTTAATTTCATATTGATTAGTACTGACAGAGCCTGGTGCCTCTGAAGTAATGTATTAGTTACTGTTCCATCTACATATGGAAATTCCTTGTTAATTGGAATTTCTGCTTAAGGAATATCCAGTAGCATTTTACAATCATAGAGCATAATTTTAGTGTCAGAAACACTACTGCATTCTACTCCTATGAAAATAGATAAGTAATAATAACCCACACATGGTACTATCTCATGACCATGTCATTCAACAGATTTGGTCTTGCTTTGTGAAACAAGAAAAACAGAAAAGGCGTCATTACCTATATTTTATCTTTGTATGAGAGGGTAGGTCTCTGCTTGAATATTGCTTTGAGAGTTGGCTCAAATCACCTTCTCCTTTTCCTCTCCCCCCTCTTGCAGGTTCAAAAGTTGGCCTAGCTGCTGTTGTCATCTTCTATGCTTTGAAGAAAAACAGTGTCAAGTTATTTCCAATATGACGAACTCTCATTTTATAAAGTATTAATCAATATCCCTCTTTGTGAAACAATTTCCCTAACTTATTCCCCAAAACTTATAAAATAATCTCAAAAGCTCTGAACAAAACAAATAATGAGGCTCAGGGTGTACAAGGAACATGGCAGATATTTAGTCTGTCATGAAGATATGAGTTTGTGTTCCTGTTCTCCTTCTGGCTCTGTGACCTCCGGCAAACTACCAAGCTTAAGTTTCTGTCATCTGTGGAATGGGGATATTCCTAATAGGATTATTAAGAAAAGATGAGACTTGACATGTCAACACCCTCGTAAAATACAGTACTGCCATGTCTGAGTTTTAAAAAATCTCAGCTCAACCTTACTCCACCAGACTCCTTAAGGTTCCCAATTTTTTTTTTTTAATCTAAATCTCACACAGCAGAAAATAGGATAGTAACTACAAAAACAAAAAAGATTTATAAAAAAAATCACTGACAAAGCTACCGAGTGTCCTGGAAAAAAAGCTAGACTTTGATGACAGTTAGAGGCAAAGTTCTCCAACAACCTTTCGTTGATCCAATTTTCTCCAGCAGTCAACCTAATACAAATCAGATCTTTTGCAAATTACAATTGAAGAATGCTCAAAACACAGGAACCCACCCCCCAAAGGTTATGCTCCTTTTGCTTTTGAGCAACTAAATGATAACTGCATAGCAGATGTGGCTACTAAAACATCCTCAAGCGTCGGAAAAGCAAGTGTCAGGGAAACTGGGGGAAATGGTACACTTCTTTCGATTTTCAAAAAAACGGGAAAGGGATGTACCCAGCAAGGGAGAAACAGGGTTGCCGGCCTCTGGGGGCGCCGCCGCCCCCCACATCCCCCTGGGTTACCATTACCAGCGCCTCTGGGGGGTTCACCTTCGGGCTGTCACCGGGAACCCGCTGACTCTTCACCCCTGCCCCACTCGGCGAGGGGTGGGGGCGCCCGGACCCTGCTTAACGCTGTCTGCAGAGTCATCTTCACGCTGCGCTCTCCGCTGCCAGCCCGGGACTGGGGACGCTCCTGACAAGCGCTGAGCTCCACCACCCGCCCGCCGCTCCAGGGCCTCCTCTGCCCGCGCTCGCTTCTCTGCCTCCGTCCCCAACCGCCCTTTCCCGCCCCACTCACAGTCTGCTTTCCTGCTGCCGCTCACTTTGGTCGAGCTCCGACGCAGTTTCCTCAGGAGATCATACAGACGCCATTATAGATCTTGGCTCCCAGAAACCTCTGCGCCCAGGGCTAAAGCCCAAGACCCGGAAGCAAACCCCAAGCTCTTTAGCCGCCTTTCCGAGGCGGAGGCGGGGACCAATCAGCGGAGGCCAAGGTGGAAGTCGGCGTGACGACAGCAAGGGCCGGTGCTGAAACTGCCCAGGGGGCGGGCATTTGAAATCAGTGCGTAAGAGTAGACCCTAAGCATCGTTTTATACCTTCAAGAACCAATTACTTAATGTCTCTTCCGTCTTTTACTTTCCCGACCCCCTCCCAGACTCCTTCATTCCGGTACTGCGTGGACGGAAAGCCCCGGGTAGCAGACACCACGTCCCCGGCTAGCGAAAGAGAGCGTAGAAAAGGATTACACCAAACTGTTTAAATCCAACGGCTCCAGCTCCTTTCTCCTGAGCTAGACCCAACAACCCTAGAGAGTTGGGCTACGGAAAGACTAGTATTTTCATTTAATTGGATATGAAGAAAGAACAAATATGTACGGGGGCAACCACGATCTTTATAAAGGTACCATTACTGCAAAAATATTAGTCTTCAAAGCAAAGGTTGTATTCGTATTGTTTGTTAAAATTTTTATTTTTAAAAAAGCCTGAGTTCTAGTGGGAGGGAAGATGTCACTATTAGAGCTTCCTTATGTATTAACCGACATGGAACTTTTAGAACGGTGGGCCCAACTGCCAGGAGCACTAGATGCAGTTATTAATGTAAGATGGCTACTCAGGTGTTAGGTGAAGTTTTAATAAGGCAGCGAACAGGAAAATAAGAAATCACCAATCG
>NW_006791083.1:70058-73755 GCF_000442215.2 Lipotes vexillifer | reverse complement strand
ATAAATCACCAATCGTCCTTGCTCTTTCCCCATAAAAAACCACTCTGGGAGCAGGGATCTTGTTTGCTTAGTTCATCTTGGTATCTGATCACATAGTCCTTGGCCACAGTAGATGCTCAATAAATATTTGTTGAACAAATGAAAATTCAACTCCCCCAACTTGGTTTCAAATGTAAAAAGCTCATAAAACTGAACATAGAAAAGCTTTTTTCCCCTAGAACTCTTTCTTTGAACTTTACATGAAACAAAACAATAAAGAAAGTCCCTTCCCCCATAAAGTTCAAGATGCAAATCTTGATTTTTCTTAGCGAAGCTATTACTCCCCTAGTCTTACACATCTCAGTAAAGGACACTACCATCATACTAGTTACTCAAACCAAAATCCCAGGGCTCCTACTTAAGTTCCTTTTCCTTCATTTTTCTCATCCAGTTTATTTGCAAGTCTTGCCAATTCTACTTTCAACATACACCCTAAATTTCATTCCACTGCCCAAGTCCAGGCCACTGTCATTTTCCGCCTGGATTGTAATTGCCCCCTAATGATCTTCCTGCTTCCACTTTTCTCCCACAGTCAGTTTTGCCTGTAACAATGAGAGTGATCTTTTAAAATTGTGAATCAGGTAGTGTTACACTCCTGCATAAAAATCCACTGCACTTAGAATAAAAGTCAAATTTCTTAATGTGACCTGAGGTTTCTTAGGGTCTGGTTCCTACCGATCTCTCTGGCTTCACTTCTAATCAATCACTTTCCTACACACTAAGCTCTAGCCACAGCCAACCCTGCATTTCTGTTTCACAAGCAAGATTCCTTTGCACTAGCTTATCTCTGCTGTCTGTGCCCCAACATAGCTGTATTATCATTCTTCAAGTCTCAGCTCAAATAAACATCTCCTCAGTTTTTCCCTGATATCTACATTTGCACCCCTGTCCCTCCAACACAGAAATACCATCACATCACCCTGTTTTATTTTTTTCATAGTACTAAACACTACTGAATTTATTCTGTTCATTGTTTATTGCCTTGTTTCTTGTCTGACAGGCAGCATAGCAAAGTCATTAAGAGAAGGGGATCTATAGCCTGACTGTTTTGGTTCTAAATTCCAGATCTGACCTTTCTTAACTGTATCCTCAGGCAAGTTATTTTCCCTTTTTGTGCCCTCAGTTTCCTCATGTATTAAATGGAGATAATTTCTAGACACTACCACATAGTGTTATTATAAGGATTAAGCGAATTAATACTTGTGCTTAAAACTGTCTCAGCAAACAGTATTTGCTAAACGAATGTTAATTATTATTATTATTAATATTATTTTTATTATTATTGTCTATCTTCCTGTATTAGAACATAAGTTCCAGGAAAGCAGGAACCCTGTCCCTCTTGTTCACTGGTGTATCCTCTGCATATAGAACAGTGCCTGGCACATAATAGGTGCTGAGTAAGTATTTGCTGAATGAATGAATGAGTGATTGATGCACTGTGAAATAGAGGAATGACATAACAATGGCAAGGAGGTGACACGAATATAGAAAATACCCCTGGTTTTTATGTTCCAACTGCCTTTATCAGCCCTGAGTCAATCACCTGGATTCATTTATCTCCCATTTAACCACCTTATCTTTTGGTCACCAACCATGATTAAATAATTATCCCTGTGATTTCATTAACACCAACATATAGTATAATCAGTCCAAAAAGCTTTGGCTTAAATGGTCTGAAAGTATTAATAAGAAAAAGAAATTTAAAAGTTTACTTAAATGATTTTAAAGTAATCCAAAACTCTAAAGTTTTTTACTTAAATGACTTAAAAGTATTAGAAAAAGAAAATAAAAGTAAGTAAAAAACTTAATTCACCCTCTCAGCTGACAAAAAGCCTATATAACCTCCCAAGAATCCTCATAAACCCATTACCACAAAAATCTAGTTGGGCCCTTAATGCTGCCTGCAAATCTTCTCATACTCTCCTAATTGTTTATTTTCCCACTCTGCAATATTATGATTTCCCACATTCCCCTCTTTCTTCAAATCTACACACCTCTTTCACCATCCTTTCCCTCATCCCTTTCTCAGGAATGGGTGATCTGACTTCTCTGAGAAAATAGAAGCTCTTTTTCTCGGAGGATTCCTCATCTCCCCGCAAGCAGATCTACTGAGCTGCCTTTGACTATTTCCTTACATTCAGCTTTCATGTGCTGGTAGAGATGAAGTGACCCTAACCTTCTCCCTGTGTTCTGGGTCCAAATCCCTCCAGCCTTCTTAGTAATTGGCATCCTGCTATATTTTCTGTCTCTCATAATCTATGAATCCATACCTTTCAGATGATTCTTATCAGCTTTTGGATATGTTGTAGTATATTTTAACCTTAAAAAATGCTTCTTCATTTTAATATGACAACGGTCATATTCAATGTGAAAAGGACTTTTCATATCATAACTGTGATTACAAAACTGACTATTCTTATGTCAGGATATAACGTAGGACTTCCAGCTTCAAAGTTTAAACAAACACAGCAGCCAGTTGAATTAAACACCCAAAAGGGAAGAAAGAAATCATAAAAACCTAGAAAGAAAATTTAAGAGACTATTTGTACTACTTGAGGTCTGTAAAGGCCTTTTGATCAAAGCAGAACACCTAAGAGCTGTAAAATAAATAATTAAAAAAATTCATCTATATAAAAATTTAATTTTATGGCAGAAAATGCCCAAAATGAAGTCAAAAAATAATGCTAGATGAACAGGTAAATCCTGTAATGCCTATAGCATATAAAATATTACTACTGCTAGTACTACTACTACTAATATGCATAAAATAAAAAATACAACAACCCAATAAAAGAATGGACAAAGAGTATAAACAGCCCATTCAGAAGAAGAAATTCCAAGTAGATAATCAACATGAATGACACACAACCTCTCTATTAGGAAAATGAAAGTAAACTAACAATAGATCATCACATTACAGCATCAGATTGGCAGCAATTTTTGAAAGTTAATAATACAGCTGGATGGGAAAGGGAAAAAGGGGATCCAATCAGACAGTGAGGAGGCATTGTCTCCCATTTCCCTCACAATAAAAATTAAGGGTGCTCACATGACCCATCATAAGGCTACCCCCTACTTAGTTGACCTCCTGTCTTGCTCATACCTGTCTGGGCTACAAGCCTTCCTGGTGTTGTTTGAGCGTAACACCTGCCTTAGGGCCCTTACACTAGCTATCTCCTTGGTCGAGAACACTCTTACCTGTCTTCAAGTCTCTGGTCAAGTGAGGTCAGCTAACCATGACAGCCCTAATTAAAGTTGCAACCATGTTCCCACTTTGTCCTTCCAAATCTTGCATGCCTTATGTCCCTTATCCTGCTCAACTTTTTTACGTAGCACTTATCATCATCCATGATCCTATATAATTTAGTTATGTTTATTATTTCTTTATCTATCCCATGCAGAATATAAATTCTACAAGGGCAGGAATCTGTTTTGCCTGGTGAGGTAGGCCAAGCATCTAAAACAGTGCTTGGTACCAATAGGTGCCCATAAATGTGTTCCAAATGAGTGGATAAATGAATGAATAAATGAATGAATGAATGAATGAGTGAGTGAATGAGTTTTAACAGGAAAAAAAAATCACATTTGGATGTAAAAAGTTATTGCCTTGGGCTTCCCTGGTGGCGCAGTGGTTGAGAGTCCGCCTGCCGATGCAGGG
>NW_006791083.1:59444-69973 GCF_000442215.2 Lipotes vexillifer | reverse complement strand
AAAAAAAAAAAAAAAAAAAAAAAAAAAAGTTATTGCCTTAATCTCTTTTATATTTTAAAGGAGAAAAAAAGTCATTTTCATTCTGCTAATCTGAAATCCAGATTCGAAATGAAGATACGCCAAGACGCAGAAAGATGATTTCTTTTCAGGAAAATGAAAAATCATATGATTATCAGGCTCTATATGTGTTATCAAAATTCTAATTCAATCAGCCCACCCCTAATCCAAGCACAGCTCTAATTCAATCAAACCTCCCTCCTCTTCCAATTGAATCTCTTCCCCAGTTGTAGTAAACCCTCTCATTTGCAAAGTTACCAACCCACAAAGTGTGAAACTTTTGCTTGAAAATGAAGGAAAAAACAACCAATGGTCACAAGTCAGAAATCACATTTAAAAAATAAAGTGATATAAAATGACATCTGTTTAAAAATTTTAACCTGAAAATGACCAATTTTCTAATATAAAAAGTTGGTGCTTTAATCTGTTTTGAAAAGTGAAAAGAATAGAAAAATAAAGTAGCTTGCTTTCTACCAACAAAATCCTGTTTTTAAATGAAGATGCTCTGGAGCCCAGAGAGATGCTTTCCTGGTGATCACCTCAAGATGAAATTTGCTGATGGTCCAGGCTAGGTTACTGGACAGTATTATAAGTTAAGCACTTCTTACTTAATCGGAGCACATGGCTACCTCACTAGCTGGCCAGTCAGTTATTACTAAGACAATTAAAAGCAAATGTATTAAAAAACAGTTAAAACTAAACAACTAAAAATATAGAAAATAAAGGGATAGAAAAAAACAGGCCAGGCAAATTCTAAACAACAACAACAAAGAACCTCATGTAGCAATATTAATTATCAAAAATATTCTTTAAATAGTATAGCATTAACAAGGACATTAATATGGGCATCTTATTGCATCACAGAAATCCACTAGGAAATTGTTACAATCATGAGCATTTATTCAACTAACTACATAGTCTGGAAAAATTATGAAGCAAAAATAAAAAATTAAAAGGAAAAACTGCAAATCCACAATCATGGTGGGAATTTTTTTAACATAAACTTCTCTCAGTTTGATAGATCAAGCAGACAAATTCACAACATTGATACACAGAAACCAGATTGTGTATAGATATGTACGCTTATTGCATTTATTTATGCATATGTATATTTATATATTGCATTTATATACGTATATAAAATCCTTCAACCAAAACAAGAGAATACACGTTCTTTTCAATAAACAATGAACATGTACAAAATTTAATCAAGTATAAAGCCCCCAAATAAATTACAATAAATGCCTATGTATTCATTTTTAAAAGATAATATTTAATCTTGTCAATTTTGAGCTTTATATAAATGAATCATATGTGTTCTTTTGTGCTTTGCTTTTTCCCTTAATGTGTATTATGTGTAGCTGTGGTATAATATATAGAATATCATTGCATAAAAATACATAGTATAACCTATGTACAGGTTATACTATAACCTATAAGCATATAACTTAATAATTATGCTTCCAGCATGTGTTTATTACACATAATGCCACCATGAACATTCTTGGAAATGTGCAGAAGTGCATGTGTACACATTTCATATATATATATCCCATCATCACGATAAGAATTCTTCTTGTCCCATAATCTCACCACACCTGATATTGTCCAACTTTTCAATTTCAGCTCATCTGGTGGGTGTATAATGATATCTTATTGAGGTCTTAATTTGTATCTCCTTGAGCACTAATCTCCTTTCATATTTTTATTGTCCATTTGGATTTCCTTTGTGCAGTATCTGTTCAGTCTTTCTATTGAAATTTTTTTTCTTATTGATTTCTATGAGTTCTTATTACTTTGGGCATCAGTTCTCTGTTACTTATTTGTGCTGTGCATAAATTTTTCACTTCTTGGCTTCTCTTTTTGGTATATTTTGATATACAAAAATTAATATGAGGGTAGTTCAGTTTATTAATCTTTTCCTTAGTACATGGTATTTCTTTATTAAGTAATTCTTCCCTACTTTAAGGTTACATTGATATTCTCAGATACTATCTTCTGAAGGTTTTATAGTTAGGCCTTTCACAATTCTACCAGGAATTCATTTTTGTGAATCGTGTAATAGAGGGGTCTTGAAATCTGGTAAAGCAAGCCTTCTCACCTTGTCCCTCTTTTATGAATACTTTGCTATTCTCTGCCCTTTGCACTTCAATATAAAATTTAAAGTGTCATATTCTATGAAAATACTTTTGGGATTTTGATTGTGATAATGTTGAATCTGTAGATCAATTTAAAAGTCGACATTTATACAATATTGAGTCTTGAAATCTATTAACAGGTTATGTCTTTTCCATTTATTTAGATTTTCTTTAATTTCCCCTAAGTAGATTTATATTGTCTTCATAGAAGTCTTGCAAATTTTTGTTAGCTTTAGCCTTAGATACTGCTTAATTTTTAATGCTATTATAAATGGCATCTTTCTTAAATTTTAGTTGTCTAGTTGTTCATTGCTGATATGTATAAAGATAACTGTTTTTTATATATTGCTATTTAAAATTCAGAGACTGTTCTAAACCCTCTTATTAAGTAAAATACTTTATTCATAGAACTTTTGGAATTTTTACATATGCAATCACTTCTAAGAATGACAACAGTTTTGTTTCTTCCTTTCTGATCTTTTCTCCCCTCCTCCCTTTTTTTTCCTTGCCTTCTTACATTGGATAAGACATCCAGGACAATGTTAAATAAAAGAGGTGATCACAGGCATCCTTGTCTTTTTCCTGCTCTGAAAGGGAAAACTTTTAATTACTAAGTATGATGTTTACTGAAGGTTTGGGGTAGATGTACTTTATTCAATTAGAAATTTCCCTAGAATTTTTGGTATGCTAAATGGATGGCAGATTTTATCAAACACTTTTCTGCGTCTAATGAGATTGTCTTTTGATCTGTTACTGTGTGTTATTATATTAATTTATTTAACTATAAACTAACCTTTCATTCCTGGAATAGGCCCATCTTGATTATGAGGAATATATTGCAGGAATCAGTTTACTCAGATTCTATTTAGGACTTCTGCATCTATGTTCATAAGTGAGACGCCTATTATTTTCCTTTCTCATCATGTCCTTGTACATACAATTTGTATGATAAAACATGTTGGGAAATATTCTTTCTTTTTCTATTCTCCAGGAAAATTTGTCTAAGATTGGAATTACTTCTTCCTTGAGTATTTGGTAAAATTTGCTGGTGTATCCATTTGGGGTGTAGAGTTTTCTTTGTGAAAAAAGTTTTGATTACTGCTTCAGTTTCCTTGATGGTTATAGATATACTCAGCATTCTATTTCTTCTTGTGTCAATTTTATTATTTACATTTTTCTAAGAATTTATTTCATCTGAATTTTAAAATATGTTGGCTTAAAGTGCTTTTCAGTATCTTTATTTATTTTTTTTTTATGTCTGCAGAAACTATAGTGATGACCTCTTTGTCTTTCCTAATATTGGTTATTTCTGCCTTCTGTTTCTGGTCTTTACCATTTTCACCAGGGGTTTGTTGATTTTATTAGACTTCTCAAAACAACCCAGCTATTGGTTTTGTTTATTCTCTTTATTTTATATTGGTTTTCTATTTCATCAATTTCTGGTCTTATTTTTATTGTTTTCTTTGTTCTACTTTCTTTTCTGTACTTCGACTTTCTGTGATGGATGCTTAGCTCATTTAATTTTCCAGTCTTCTTTCTTTTCTTAGATATTTATTTAAACCTATAAATCTCCCTTTTAATACAGTTTACCAGCATCCCATTAGGCTTGAAATGTAGCATATTCACTCTCATTTGGCTTAAAGTATTTTCTAATTTTATTTTTATTTCTTTATGATTACAAGGTTTATTTAGAAATATATTTTTAATTTTACAGAATTGGGAGCTATCTAGTTATCTTTTTAATATTAATTTCTAACTTTATTATTTTGTGGTCAGAGAACATGTTCTGCCTTCTTTCAACCCTTTGACATTTGTTAAAACCTGTTTTATGGCCACAGTTTTATGGTCAATTTTGCAAAATTTCCACAGTACTTGAAAAAAGTTATATTCTGCAGTTTGGGAGTACAAAGTTCAATATATGAACTTTAGGTCAGTTTTTAAATTGCCTCACTCAAATATTCTATATGGCTTTTTAACTACTTGATCAATTAGTGGGGTCCTATTTTATGCCTTTCTTCTCTGGGTCTCTGTCATTCTCAAAAGTATCTCAGATTAGGTGATAAATGATAGGATGCAACATAATGTTAAAATTGAGAACCACTCATGAAAATCTGAAATGAGTGTAGAATTTCTACTAACTCAGTCAATATTCAACATTTTACTGGAGATCATATCTAATTATATGACTTCCATTCCTAAGCAGCTCAAAAAAAAAAAAAAGTAAAAAAAGCTATGATTACTGGAAAAGAAGAGATATAATTTTTGTATATATTTTCAGAAAATATTATCTACATGAAAAACTCTAGAATCAATGGTCAAGCTAATAGAACTAGTAGGAAATAAGAGGAATAAGGTTTGAAAAGTGATATAAGATCAATTAAAAAATTAATAGAAAAAACTGTCCATAAATTACTAAGAAATTACACTAAAAAACTACAAAGTTCCTTAGAATATATCTGAGGAAACAGATATATATCTTTATGGATAAAATTCTGAAACTTTATTGAAATACACACAAGATCTGAATAAATGGAGGAATATACCAATTAATGGGTGGGAATGCTATGTCTACACCAAATTTTTATTTAACTTAATGCAATTTCAACTCAACAGGGTTTTTATAGAACTTGAAAATTTTATTCTAAAATGTATACTGAGATTTAACTTTACTAATCTAGTCAAATTAATTCTGAAAAAGATGAATAAGGATATTGAGACTAGCCTTACCAACTATCAATACTAAGTATAAAGCTATAGTAATTTAGACAATATAGTTTTGGCACAGAAATGGACAAAGAAATCAAAGGACTTGAATGGAAAGGTTAGAAAGAGAACCATACTTATTTTGGAACTTGACATATGAGAGTGGAGGATTCCAACTCAGTGGGAAAATGGTGGTAGACAACTGGACTTCTACAAAAAAACTGCAACAACAATATAGATCCCTACGTCCTAACAACAATGTTCTAAATGAGTGAAACTAATATAAAAAACAAAGAAATTAAAAGAGAATAAAATCTTTGTGATTTCCAAGATAAGTGGGTTACTTAAACAAGATATAAGGGAACAAAGCATAATGGAAAATATTAATAAATTTAGTTATACTTAATTTTTCAAAATAATCTGAAAAGATACCATAAACAGATTTAAATGGAGGTGGTGGCTAGGATAAGATATTTGAAATAATACAATAGACATAGAATTAGTATCCCAAACATTTAAAGAACTTTTACAAATCAGTAGAGAAAGAAAAACACTCTAACTTAAAAAATAGGTAAAGGATATAACATAATTATCAAAACACACAAAAGGCCAATAATCAATGAAAAAGCATTCCACCAGGAAACAAGTCACACAACATTAATATTAATAACAATATAAAGGAGATCAATTGTTTTGCCAATCAAATCACCAAGAACTAAAAATTTGACACTGTCAAGAGCATCTGGGGATATGGAGAAAGAAACTCTCCTACTCTGCTAGTGACTGTGTTAATTAGGAAAGTCAATAGATAAGCAACATGACATTGCCTAATAAAATACAAAGTGTAGTTTCTCTATCATTAAAAAATAACACCAAAATATCTAACCTAAATAAATTCTCACATATAATTACTAAGACACATGTCAAAGGTTTTTAATGCATTTTTTACAATAAATAACACTGGGAGTAATCTAAATACCCACCAATAGAGAAATGCATTAAAAATATATTCTTATGACAGACTATGTATGTATATATATGAATATATCTTGAAGCTATTAATGTTTAATAAAAATTAGAAAAATATTATATATTTGGTATAAAATAATTTATAGAAATAGCAGATACACAAAATAACACTATATATGTGGATACACATTACACACACACACATCCACAGGTAGAAAATACACCAAATTCATGGTAGTTGTTTCTGGCATTGGGGAGGAGAAGGAGATTAGGATTGGGGGTTTAGATCTGAAAGGGACTTCCACTTCATCTGAAATATTTATTTCTTCTATTTAAAAGTACTTGAAGCAGGAAGAAGACCCTTCAGAATGTCTGTTCAACATTACACTGGAGATTCTAGTCAGGGCAGTTAGGCAGGAAAAAGAAATAAAAGGTCCAAATTGGAAAGGAAAAAATAAAGCTACCTTTATTGATAGATGGCATGATTTTATATAGAGAAAATCTTAAGGAACAACTACTAGAACAAATAAGTTCAACAAATTGCGGGATATACAAGATCAGTATACAAAAATCAGTTGATTTCTATACACCAGCAATGAATAATTTGAAAATTAAACTAAGAAAATATTCCATTAACAATATTGTCAAAATGAATAAAATGCTTAAGAATAAATTTAACAAAAGAAGTGCAAGACTTCTACACTGGAAACTACAAAACATTGTTAAAGAAGAGCTAAATAAATGGAAAGACATTCCATATTCATGCATCAGAAGACAAAATTGTTAAGATAGAAATACTCCCCCAATTGATCTATGGATTCAGTGTGGTCCTTATTATACTTCCTGCTGGCTTTTTTCCCCCCAGAAATTAAAAGTTGATCCTGAAATTAATATGTAAATACTAAGGACCCAAAATAGCCAAAACAGTCTTGAAAAAGAATAAAAATTTTGGAGGAGTCACACTGCCCCATTTCACAACTTAACTGCAAAGCTACAATAATCAAGACATTGGTATAAGGATAGCTATATAGTTTAATGAATAGCTGTATACTTAAATGAAATAGAATCAACAAAATTTGAAGACATTTAAACAGTGAAAGAATAGTCTTTTCAACAAATGTTGCTAGAATAATGGATATCCACAAATGGAAGTCTGAAACTGACTCCTTACCTCACACCATACACAAAAACTAAGTCAAAATTTATCATAGACCTAAATGTAAGCTAAAACTATAAAACTCTTAAAAGAAAACATAGGAATATATCTCCATGATCTTGAGCTAGGCAATAATTTCATAGTTTAAATACCAAAAGCACAAGCAATAAAGAAAACTGATAAATTAGATTCATCAAAATTCAAAACTTATGCACTTCAAAAGACATAATTAAGAAAGTGAAAAGATAACCCACAGAGTGGGAGAAAATATTTGCAAATCATATATTCAAAAAAGGACTTATAATTAGGACATACAAAGACCTCTTGCAACTCAATTATAAGACAAACACAAAAATGAGCAAAGGATTTGAATAGAAATTTCTTCAGAAAAGATATATGAATGGCTAATAAGTATCGTAATAAATGTTCAGCATCATTTGTCGTTAAGGAAATGCAAATCAAAGCAATGAGATTGGACTTCACACTGACTAGAAGTGCTATATATAAAAACAATAGACAAACAGTAACAAGTGTTGGTGAGGATGTTGAGGAATTGAAACCCTCACATATGGCTGATGGAAATTTAAAATGTTGCAGGCAGTTTGGAAAAACAGTACAGCAGTTTCTCAAAATGTTAAATATAGAGTCACCATATTATGACCCAGCATTCCACTTCTAGGTATCTATAAAAGAAAAATAAAAACAAATGTCCACTCATAGACTGTACATGAATGTTCATAACAGCATTATTCATAAGAGCCAAAAGATTAAAACAACTGAAATGTTATCAGCTGATTAATGGATAAATAAAAATGTGGTATATTCATGATGATGACATATTATTCAACCATAAAAAGTAACAAAATACTGATACATGCTACAACATGAACCTCAAAAGCATGCTGAGTGAAACAAGCCAGACACAAAAGACCACATATTATGATTCTACTTATATGAAATGTCCAGAATAGGCAAATCTATAAAGACAGAAAGTAGACTAGTGGTTGCCTGGAGCTGAGGGTGGTTATGGGCTGTGACTGCAAGAAAGTGGGCATGAGATTTCTTTTTGGGGTGGTGGAAATGTTCTAAAACTAGATTGTGGTGATGGTTGCACAGCTCTGTAAATATACCAAAAATCATTCAATTGTACACTTAAAATGGGTGGAATTTTTGTTATGTAAATTACATCTCAATAAAGCTGTTTAAAAAAACCACTGAAGCAAATATAACAAAATATTAAGATGTCCATTCTGGCTGGTTGGAATGCAGTGTTTTGTTATACATTCTATTTTCTTTATTTTTAATGTTTCTCAAAAACAAAAATATTAAGACACCATAAATTCCTGGGCCCCAGTTTCAAATGAGATGGATGCATAAATTTACAGTCTTCTGATTATACTCTTACCTTCAGACACTGTCAGTTTTTTGTCCCCATTCCCAAAGGAAATGACTTAGAACATTCTTAGTAAAGGTTACCAGTCATACATAGCAAACCCAACCCTTTAGTGCCTGTTAAACATAAGCCAAGAATAACTAGATGTATCAGGAAAAAATTTAACATGCAAAACAGAAACCAAAACATCCTAGAAGAGTGAATTCAGAGAAAACAGACAAATGTAGAGAGCAAATAAAACTTTTACAAATCCCTATTAATATTTCAAGAGAGAGAAGAGAAAATCTACAGCCATGAAAAATATGAGAAATCTGTAATAAAAGGAATATTCAGAGAACAAAAAGAATTTCTGAAGGTCAAAAATAATTGCTAGAATGTTTGGAAAATAAAAGAACAAAGAAGGAAAATAAGAGAAAAATAACATAAGAAAATTAAAGGATCAGTCCAAGAGGTTTAATATCCAACTAGTTATATTTCCAGAGAGAGAAAACTGAAAATATAGTGGGAAGAAAAATATTTTTAAAATGGAATAAGAAAAAATAAAATAAAATAAAATGGAATAAGAAAATTTCTCAGCAACAAAGAACATGAATCTACATCAAATCTACCACAATAGTTGACAAAAAAGACTTACCAATCATATTTTAATGATATCTCAGAAAATAAGGAACAAACAAATTATCGTAAAAGTGTTCAAGAAGTGAAAATAAGTTGCACACAAAAAAATCAGAAAACAGATTTTGGATGTCTAGAAAGTAGAATTTAATGCAACGATATCTTCAGAATTCTGAAAGAAAAGCATAAAGGTAGAACACAGACATTTTCAGACATGTGGACTCTGGTAGACTGTTGTTATATTTGTGGCCAATAACTTTAGAATGTCCTTTTTATATTTGAGGAAATTCCCACATTATGACCCCTGCCTTGCCAAGGTTGAAGTCATAGCTCAGTTATCCAGCATCTATTGCAGCAAAGACATAGGCATATGACATCGGATCTTCCAGACGTTTCCTTGGAAGAGCTCAATCTGAAGAAACGTGTGGAAGTCAATTTTGCGCAGGATCTGTCCCTAGAGTAGGGTGGTGAGACACTGAACTTCAGAGGCAGCAGTGGCATAGGTTCTAGTTGGTAATGTCCCTTGCTCAGGGTCTTTGGTGCCTTTGACCAGAGGAGGTATAAGAATACTTTAATATGGATGGTCGGATAATTTGGGTGTTGTTCCTGGAAGCACAGTCACCAAACCCTATTCTCTGGGCCTCCTGGAGATTCTGTAAGCTACTTTACAATCTCTAATGAATCTTCCAAGGATGCTTCTGGTGGATGTGCTCCACCAACACAAGGAAGTAAACCACGAAAAAAGACTGAGATGGGCGGGGGGTGGATTAAAGGATCTAACATAATAGGGAAAAAGAATCCCCAGGATTACATTGGATAGAAACCCCAGGATGCAGGCTGTGCAACAACCTAAAGACTAACCAGTCCAGATTCAGTTAAACATACGGAGGGCTCCAGGAAGAATATTTCTGAAAAGAGAAATCGGATTTAATACGTGTTGTGTTTTATGTGTTTAGAAGAGATTTGCACTGCTGGAAATGAATTTGGGAATGAATTAATATGTATAAAACCGAGCAAATGAAATAAGACAATTATTAACTACAGGATAAATAAAACTTTGTTTATGAAAGGCAGTGCAATCATGGTACACTACATGACTCAGCTGTATCTAATATTACATGGTAAAAATTCAGACTTGATTTAACCAAAAAATTTGATATGAGAGGATGGGGTAGAGGAAGTCTATGTGTGCTGGGATGGAGCATAAGAGAACTAGATCGATGTCTTTTTTCTTTTTTTTTAAACATCTTTATTGGAGTATAATTGCTTTACAATGGTGTGTTAGTTTCTGCTTTATAACAAAGTGAATCAGTTATATATATACATGTGTTCCCATATCTCTTCCCTCTTGCGTCTCCCTCCCTCCCACCCTCCCTATCCCACCCCTCTAGGTGGTCACAAATAGATCCATGTCTTTTACAGTCTGTGTCCACAATATCTAAAAATGAAAAGTCTAGAAATACCGGAAAAACAAAACATAGAAAATAGCTAAAATATG
>NW_006791083.1:19215-59380 GCF_000442215.2 Lipotes vexillifer | reverse complement strand
GAGGGGAGGGAATGGAATTATATTTGTCGCGGTTCTTTATTTGCATTCTACAGAATTTACTCCAAAGCAAAAGTGGCTTGTTCTGTTTTGTTTTTAGTTTGTTTTTAAGTATTAAGTAGTTTATGGAATCTCTGGGAACATTTCAAGAACCAGGATTATCTACTACTCAAGAAGTATACTTAAAATTTATTCAGAGTCCAAAGAAGCATATGTTAGAAGTTGCCTTAAAATTCGAGTGGCTGTGTCTTGGAGATAGGGGTTCAAGAAGACTTTTGCCCTCCTGCCAGATACCACTGTGGCTGCCACAGTATCCATGTAAGAGGAAAAAAAATAGAGAAATCTCTTAGGTTAATATTCCCAGGCTCAATTTATTATATGTCACAATGAAGTCATTATGTGACATTTAAGTTGCTGATTTAAAGGCCAAGTCCTCATCTTTGTCAGGATTTAATTTATGCTGTTCAACTGTATCAGGATTTAATCAATGCTGTGCAGGCCTGACACTTCTCCTCTATATCCAAACTCCTGGATATTCCTAACTAGGGAGTCCACATCAGATACTGGCATTCGAGATAAAAAGGTCCAGGAAAAGGCACCTTTTAATCTTCTCTTTTCCACGGAGCTTCTCAAGAAAGTAATGTTGAAGCTTGTGGAGCAGAAACATGCAGGTATCTTAGAGAAAGAAGCAAGCACATCTCATTGAAGGGATTTATGACTTTAGACAAGTGCCCATTAGATGTGAAAGCAAGCTGTCAAGTGAAACAGTCTGGAGAGTTCCCACGTCAACAGTTTGTTTTAAGCACCAACTAAATGGTCCAGACAAATAGTGTTGGTGGAGTGTAGAAGAGAGTATTTATGGAGACATAGCGTTTGTAGAGAAGATTCTCTCAAGTAGGAGAGTCTTCTGGAAGGCAGGGATTGTAATTTAGATAAGGATAAGAGAACAAAAGTGAGGGAGGAAGCACATGGAGTCAGAGACAATGGCTAGACGGATTTGATTGAAGCTGGGAGTTTGTTTAAGGAACTATTGTGAGAGACATTTGGGGAAACAAGAAGAGAGAAAGATGGTGGTTTAAACACAATCATTTATTTTGTTCCCTCCAAAACTACACTGGAGTGACGATAACAGGATTTTTGTTTTAAGAAGTAATATACCAAGAAAATGGTAAAGAAGATAATATAGTAGCAAAACTTGAAAACAGATGGACAAGTAGAAACTGATTTGTCAAACCCAGGACATTTGAATGCTAAATTGGCAGTGAGGAAAACCAAGAAGCAACACAATTGTCTCTAAGGACCCAGAAGGCTTAGGATTTCATGGCACCAGGTGCCTCTGGAAGTGACAGTTAAAATGAGGCCAAGGAGGGCTTGTGGAAAGGCTGTCTTAGAAGCAGTGAAAACCTCAGATCCCCTCCCTCTGGGCAGCAGGGTAAACTGTTCTCTCACCCTGAACAGAAGACTAAGCTTCATTTTCTAGAGCAGCTGAAAAGGATGGTCTCTGCACTGGGAATTTCCAGGAATTGTTGAGAATGTGACTGTCATAGGGAAAACCAATTGATTTAGTGAACTTCCCAAGCTGGATATTGGAAAATCCAGGAGCCATTTTCCATGTGGTGGGGAAGCCAGGCCTGTCCCCTCAGGAGGAAGATAGGAAGATTCTTCACTGTTGAATATCACCAGTCGTAGAGATACCAGCATCAGAGGTTCAGCCAGGAAACAGCCCAGCCAGATCACCATTCAGGGAAGCATAATCTCCGAACTCATACACACACCCTGAGCTTCTAATCAGTTCTTTATGCTGTACTCTTATATGTGCGCCTACTAGTAATGATCACCAGACATTTGAGGAAAACCTTAAACATGAAAGATAGAAACCAAACCAAAACAAAACAAATCAAAAAAATAAAAATAAAAAGAAGTTTCAAAGAAACAGACTATGCAAGAGGGAAAAATACCTCCAAAAGCCACTGACAGTTTAGTATTTTCTGAGAGATGAAATAAGTGCACCTGTGAAACAAAAATAGGACAATGGTGAGGACAGGGAAGGAAGTTATATACACTTGAAAAAGCTAAGGGGACAGAAATGAGCTGTTAAATATTAAAAGTTTGATAGGAGAAATGAAAAAGACAATAGAAGTAGGTTTATAAGATAAGGATGAGAGAAAATTTCAGAAGATAAAGCATAGTGATAAGGGGATAGAAAATTGGAGGAAGAAAAGACACAAGAATTGGAGGTCCAGTCCATGAGGTGTGATATCCAAATACAGGAGAAAATGTACAGAGGGAAAAACTAGAGGAAGTTGTCAAAGAAGGAACTAAAAAGTTTTCATACAATTAAAGAACCAGAATTTTGAGACAGAAGAAATTTAAGAGCACTGGGACAAAGAAAAGCTCCTATAAACTAATAGAGAGGAAGACAACACACTAGGACTAGGAATCATACTTACATCTCCCTTATTCGTCATACCATACTCGCAAAACAATAAAAAAAAGTTAATAAACCCAAAAACCCCAGTTAGAATTAAAGGTATACTTAAAATCCAAATTAAAAATACAATTAACATATAAAAAGGAAAAAACCCATAAGATAATATTTATCTGTCTCTGGGTGGGCAAATAATTTTCTAACTTTCTAAACATAAAGGACATGAAAGGCATTACAAAGGAAAAGACCCACTCAACATTTTATTATATTAAAATGAAATATATGCCAAAACCATTTAAAATTAAATATAAATTAAAGAAATGGCAAAAAACTATGAACAGATTAAACAAAGGGTTTAATATGTAAAATATTCACATGAACAATTTGTAAAATGTTCATATACTGTGTAAAATATGCGAAATAGTCACATAATACATAAAATGTTCATGTAAGTAGATGAGAAAAAACACTAGAACCATATTAGAGAAAAATGGGCAAAGGATATGAAGCAATACAAATGGCTAGATTCACTGAAGACAAAAAAGTCAATCTTAGTTGTAATTTAAGAACTATAAATTAAAACTAGAGCTACACTTTTTCACCAAAATTTTTCACAATAATTTAGTTTACAAATTATTAAAGATTGTTTTTCAGAGTAAAGTTAACGGTGAGGATGTAAAGTGATATGTTTCTGGAAAGTTTTGGCAATACATGTTAAGGATTTTAAATGTTTAAATCTTGCAATGCAGTAATACCATTTCTAGAAATCTAATCCAAGAAATTTCATTATTTAACTAATGTTATACCAAATATACTGATCTAGGTACTGAAATATAGGATATTTATAAGGGATTAGGAATACTTGTGGAAAACTAAAATACAAAATAACTGTCCAATAATAGGGGAAACGTTGAGTCGTTTATCTCCATCAAATAGAATTTATTTAGCCATCAAATATTATCGTTATAATTATTTTCAATAAACGCTAAGTAGACTTTCTAACTTGAGAGGAAATTTATTAAACACAGCATTTCGATATTGGCTGTCAGCAGAAACAATGGCTAACGTCTGAGGCATTCTGTCAACAATCCTCATTTGAAATAATAGCTTTGAAATATGCATGGACCATGAAAGACAAGAAGGCTTTCCTGCTGTCCTGAAATTGTTGAGCAATCTGTACAATCAGCAAACTGGACAATAGCCACAGTAGGAGAATTTATTAAACTGACTTCACTTCTTACCTTACCCAGTTTAAAACACACACACACACACACACACACACACACACACACACACACACACACACACACACACCAGGAAAGCTTGGAGGAATTATTTTTGAAAGACTCCGAATTTCCAGAAATCCATCAAGTCTAATCATTCTGATAAAAATACTTTTCTTCAATTGTCAGAGTTGTCAGGTTTCCTTAAATGAAGAATTTCTGTTACTGGGGTTACCATGAATAAGAGTAAAATGGAAGAGTAACTGAAACGAAAGGGTACTTATTCTCAACTAGTACCTGTGGCTCCAATTGAAAGAAACATGGAGGCGGTTTCACAGTAAAAGCAACCATTTGAGACCCGTAGAGAAGACATTTGTCTGGAGCACTGAAGGATCACCGTAATTGTAATCGGCAAATTCTGAGAAGTTTTGATTTGCGCAGTTACACTTACAAAATCACAGTGTTTCCTTTGGATGCTCAATATCTGAAGACTAATGTGTATCTAGATTATTTTATATAGATGGTAGCCCGGCCTCATTCCTCCTAGGATCCTTAGAAATGTACAAATGGAATAATTAATTTATAAAACAAATACAGGGGACTTCCCTGGCAGTCCAGTGGTTAAGACTCTCTGCTTCCACTGCAGGGGGACGAGTTTGATCCCTGGTCAGGGAACTAAGATCCCACATGCCACCTGGCAAAGCCAACAAAAACAAAAACAAATCCTCAACTCAAGGCTTGTTTTAGTTTTCTATTAATAATTCAATAAGAAATGAAGACGTGTGTGATCTTCATAATCAGCATTTTATGGTTTATTAGGGGAGAGACCCTTAGCATGGTATTTAAATTTTTGACATTAATTTTCCTTCTAAATTTGTTCACTCTTCTCTTTTCACTTCTTTAGAAGAAGTTTTCATATAGAATGAAAAATTTGATTATATTTGTATATAGTTTTAAATAAAATCATTGTAGAAGAATTTTTAAGATTATAAATTAGGGTGAGATGGGGAGATTATCACATGATACAAATGAGCAGTACTTGCAGATCCTCAGGGTCTAGCTTGAGTGGTGACAGCTATAAGTAGGAGAGGAAGGCAGGCTGGATCCTTGGCTCCTTATATAAGGAAGGAGAGCACAGGAAGCCTCCCTGGGGTATCCAGATGTCCCTGGGGCCTCACAGTAGACTGTCATGGGATCCCCTGACATCACCGATTATATGACTAGGGAGAGGGAGATGTAATAACCAACGGTAACTGGGACACTGTACTCCCATCCTTAGAATAAAAGATTTCCAAATGAGGAAGTTAATTTCAGGAGAAAGATGATCAATTTGTACTAAACAAGTTGCTTTGCAGGGGCTCAGTGGCCAGTCAAGAAGGAAAAGCAAATCAGAAGCACAGGAGTAAGTCAGTGCTATTAGAGAAAGATATGGCAATAAATAACATCTTTAAAGAGAGAGAGTGTGATACTAAAGAATGCCGTGAACATAAAAAGGAAATTTAAGGGGAAAAATAAAAAGAGTTCAAAGAGAGATGAGACATTAGCTTTGTAATAAGACTGCATTTGTGTAGTAGAAAAAAAAGTGGAACCAAGGAGAAAGATAAGAACCGGAGAAGACTATCAGTGCCCTGGAGGTCAGAGACATTTTAGGAGGAAGGAGTGTTCTAATAGGAGTATTTGACCTAATGGAGACATTCAGCCCATAAATCAAACACTGTTTCATTCTCCATCATTGCCCTCATGTTCTCATTTCCTTTTTTACCCAGGATAAATTTACTGGCCCATGATTTTAATCACTCTCTTATCCCTCCATCCAATCCATCAAGACACTTGTTCCTCTCTCCTTGAGATACACATGGCTGGAAAACCCTAACCCTGATGAAACCTTACTATTTGCTTTCTTCCCACCTTTTGAGTCCCCTTATGAATGGAAGAAAACTGCACAAACTCATAAAAGACGACTTCAGGAAACACATCAGGGCCAAGGCACACATAGGCTCTGCATTTCTTCAGCATCTACATGGAGAGGCATCCCATGTTGAGGAGGGTTTTGTTATAGTGGAGGCCCCTTCCCCATTGCTCTTCCTTCATATAGGGCTTTGATGACAGCCACTTTATTAGGAAAGGGACCTTCAGACTGCTTGGGGAATTAAGCTGCCTAGATATCATGCCAGCCATTTAGAGGAGCTGTCTGGGAAAGCCAGCAGCCCTGTACGTTAGGAGGCACCTGGGGACCTTGGGCCCTCTTGGATGCTATAGCCTTCCAGTCATGGAAGGAGTCTAGGCTAGCCTATCGTTCAGGTGTCTTCGGATGAACATCTAGGGTCATTTTTGAACAATGCTTGTCCTCTATAACAATCTATCCCCAAGACCCTTGAGTGCTCCTCAGGTGTTTCTGGAATAGGAAGAGAAATATTATTTGACTTCCACCCATCTTTAGAGGCCTAGTTAAGTGCATTTGTCACACTCCCTCAGGATGAGCGAGATTGTCAACCACTTCCCCTCCCCACCGTTTATTACCAATACATTCTATGGAGACCTGAGATTGTTTCTTCTATCGTTGACATTAAAGGTAGAAAATGAGAAGAGCGTATGCTTTGATCCTCCATTACCTGCCTTCTGCATATTCCATGGTGCATGAGGCTCCAGGGCAGAGGTACAAGGAGCTCCTACTGCTCACTCAAGGGGCCCCTGCCATCAGTATTCGGGTCTGCAGCAAACATTCGTTTGATGCACTTTTTTTTTTTTTTTAATTATTATTGGAGTATAATTGCTTTACAGTGGTGTGCTAGTTTCTGCTTTATAACAAACTGAATCAGTTATACATATGCATATGATCCCATATCTCTTCCTTCTTGCATTTGATGCACTCTCACAAAAGCTACCAGCAGGGGTCACAGAGAGCAAGCCCTTCCTTGGCTATTATTTTGTCCCTGATCCCAGACCCAAAGGATAAAGGCTTTATGTTTAAGCCAAATAGTGGTGACCTCTTTGGGGAGAGGGGTGGTAGAGGATCGGGATCCAGCCCCAGCTTCCTCTTGTCTTGAATGGACCCCAGATAACATATAGGGACCTCTGGCACCTCTTTCAGACCATAGGAGATGTGGGGAGTTTCTATTACTTGGAACAATGGCAGGCCAGCTGATCTTTCTTAGCCTTACTGGGGAGACTGCAGGGTGAGGAAGGTTCAATGCCTTTGTTCTCTAAAGGCAGTTGAGCTCTTCCTCACCGATTTCTTTAGCGTGGTTTTCCTCCCCTCTCCCTGGTTCTTGTGCTGACCAGATACTAGTGGTGTTTAATGCCCTGACCACTGTGCTAGCTCCGCCCATTCAGGCAGCTTTCCCAGGGAAATCCCTCTGTACCTAAAAGGGCCCTGAAATTTGTATAACTTTTAGATCCCATATATTTTCTTGTAAGAAATCTTAAAGGAAAAATTTCAGGCAAAATACCTGTGTTTTGTGGGCTGATAACTTTAAAAATGAGGTCTTTTACTAGACAGTTGGGAGAGATGATTGCATTCAATTGTGATGGAATCAGGAATGATGGAGTTAGGGTGGGGCTGATTTGAGGAAAATCTGGGAGAGATACATGGGTACTGACCATCAGTTCAAGTTCCACTTGAAACTGTTTTCTTGAGAGAGTACCTGTTTTCTTGGAAGGAAAATTGTCTCTACTTTTATCCAAAGCAAGACGATCAGAGGAGACTTCACTAAAATGGTGATGTTTGGGCTGAGGCTTGAGTGTTGCCTGGGTGCAAAGACCATCAGACAAGAGTATACAGGCCTTTTTAGAGACACAGCCAGGAATGTGTTTGGAAGGAGAGAGCAAGGAGCAGGGTAGAAAGGGGTGAGGTCAAGAGGTGATGGTGGGCAAGATCACTTAGGGACTTTTAGGACATTCGAAGGATTCTAAGTGGGGTGGAATAGGTGTGCCTGAAGTTTGAGAACAGGGGAAACTGAAAGAGAATATTTGAACGGTAGAAATGAGGGGAGCTGAAGAGGATTAGAAAACAGTAGTAAGGGAGCACTTGTAATTGGGTGAATGAGAGAGTTTGATTCGTTTTTTTTTTTTTTCTTTATTTGTACACATATATTTTCTGTCCTAAAATTATAACTATTACATATGCTCCATACAGTTCAAGTTGAACTTGGCGTATACATAGTGAAAGTTATTTTTGGCATTGTTTTCAATATGGTTTGTTTCTTTTCACACACACACACACACTGTATTTTATTTTTACAAGAGATAAATAAACTGACACCAAGCATTGTAAATGGATGACCACAAGAAAAGCAACAATGATTGCAATTACCAAACACGAAACACACTCATACTATGTCATAATAGTGACATTCATTCCAGTAATCTTCCACTGTAACATCTCCTTTACTTTGCAGTGGAAATTGACTTGTATATTTTTTGCCTCTGAGTCCTTGTGGGATTTTTTTTTTTTTCAAACAGAAAGTCACAAAAATTATAATCATCCTCATCAGTTCTCTCATTCACATGTAATTAATTTTTTTTCTTCTTGATATTTTGTAAGGCACTTTTATGAATTCATCAGTTTGCCATTAGAGTTCTCAAAATGCTTATTCGTTCAGTTACACAGTATAGTTAGTTACCAAAAACCTGTACTTGTCAGAGTGCTTTCCATGAATTCCTTGAACATGAAACCCTTTTATAGGAACATTTTTGCAAAAGCATCAGAGTACACGCAGTACTCTCTGTAAATGATAAAAGACTTAAAAATGACCATGGTTAAATATTTGATTAAAGTTCATAATAATGCAATTGACAAGGAAATTTAGTTATTTCTGAGATATACATTTTAAAGTAATAACTAGATTTATGACTTATAACATTATACCAGAACATATAAGATTTTTAGAAATTTCATGTAATGTCTGAAACATTTATATTAACGTATTTCCATACAAATAACCCAAAAAAGTTTATTATTAGTTTTTTGTTGTTGTTTGTTTACTGCAGGTTCTTATTAGTCATCAATTTTATACACATCAGTGTATACATGTCAATCCCAATCGCCCAATTTAGCACAAGCACACCACCATCCACACCCGCCCCAGCTTTCCCCACTTGGTGTTCATACGTTTGTTCTCTACATCTGTTTCTCATCTTCTGCCCTGCAAACCTGTTCATCTTTACCATTTTTCTAGGTTCCACATGCATGCGTTAATATACGATATTTGTTTTTCTCTTTCAACAAACTTCACTCTGTATGACAGTCTCTAGATCCACCCACATCTCAACAAATGACTCAATTTCGTTCCTTTTTATGGCTGAGTAATATTCCATTGTATATATGTACCACATCTTCTTTATCCATTCGTCTGTCAATGGGCATTTAGGTTGCTTCCATGACCTGGTTATTGTAAATAGTGTTGCAGTGAACATTGGGCTGCATAGGTCTTTTGGAATTATGGTTTTCTCTGAGTATATGCTCAGCCGTGGGATTGTTGGATCATATAGTAATTCTATTTTTAGTTTTTTAAGGAACGTCCATACTGTTCTCCATAGTGGCTCTATTAAATTACATTCCCACCCACAGTGCAAGAGGGTTCCCTTTTCTCCACACCCTCTCCAGCATTTGTTGTTTCTAGATTTTCTGATGATGCCAATTCTAACTGGTGTGAGGTGATACCTCATTGTAGTTTTGATTTGCATTTCTCTAATAATTAGTGATGTTGAGCAGCTTTTCATGTTGATGCATCTCTTTTTCCTACCTTTAATGAGAATGTTACTTCTGTTTCACTGTTAAGAATGATCCTTGGTATTTTTTACCTTGAAATTCTTTATCTTACAAAACAAGTTTCTCTTGATGCTTTGCAAGTAAGAATTGTAAAATCATGAATGGATTTTGCATTTCATCAAATGCTTTTTTGGTACCTATAAGATGATAGTATTTTTCACTTACTTTGTTAATATTCTGAATTATATCATTAAATTTTCCAATGTTGAATCATCATTCCTTTCTATTTGGTCATGATGTATTATTCTTTAATTATATTGTTGCATTTCGTTGGATAACATTCCATTTTATGCTTTCATGTGTGCTTATAAACAAAGATGGCCTGTAGCTTTATATTTTGTTGTCCTTTTTTCGTTTTGCTATCAGAGATGTGAATAGCTTCATCTGAGTAGCTTTCCAACTTTTTCTATCCTCTGAGACAATTTGCACAATAAGAGTTAACTGTTTCTTGCAACTTTTCTAGATTCACATATAAAATGATGTGTCCCCTGGACCTTCAGGGGTCATACTTTGAAGCAGCTTCTTATACTGGGGTGTTATTCAAGCTTTCTGGTGTTTCTTGGATCCATTTTGGATATGTTTCCTCTCCAGAAAATTATTCTTTTCTCTTATCTTTTGAAAATCTTGCTGTCACGTTTCTCCTAAAATTCTCTTTTGAGATTTTAAAGATTCTTTTGTGCACTATTTCATTCCTAGTGGTTTATTTTCCCCTTCTTTCTTAGGCTCAGTTTTGCCCATGTTTTATTGCTATCATTAATTTCTTCCAAGAATAATTTTGGTCATCAGAGTTTGGTGTTGTATGTGTTTTCTTTCATTAACTTTGTCTTTATTCTTTGTTATTTTTTACTCTGACCCCTTCTTTTTCTTCTGTTTTGTAGCTTCTTCAATTGAATGCTTAGTTCATATATTTTCAATCACCCTTCCTTTTCCTTTTGGTTTGATGAAAGATAACTGTCTCCTTTAATGCTTTTCACCCTAAGCTATATTTTTAAATTTATTTAAATAATTTAAATAAATTTAAAAATATTATTTCACAGAAATTTGTAAAAATCGTCATAACTTGATTTCTGAGAGTGAGCCTTTCTGATGGCTGTGTAAGCAGCACCTGCCTTCAGGATGGAATATTCACATTATTCTAGAGACTTCCTCACACCCCCCACTCACAACCTCTCTCTCTCACAAAGGTGACCACTGCTCTGACTTCTAACATAGATTACGTTGCCTCCTTTTTCTCTTTATATAAATGGAAACAAAGAATAGGTATTCTTTTGGGTCTGGATAATTTTGCTCAGTATTCTGTTTATAGAACTATTCTTATATTTTCATGTAGTTCTTGTTTATCTTCATTGCTGTATTGTATTCCATTGTATGAATATACTACAGTGTACTTAACCATTCTAATGTTGACTGGCATTTGAGTTGTTTCCAGGGTTTGGCTACTGAAACACTCTTGTTCTGAACATTCTTGGACTTGGCTTTCATTGCACAGACATACACATATCCTAAGCATGAATCATAGCACATGGGTAAGTTCAATTTTACTGGGTACTGTCCAAATAGTTTTTCAAAGTGAATGTAATGATTTACATTCTCCTTACTAGAGTACAAGAATTTCCACTGTTCACAACAACATTTCTTGTATTGTCAATCTTATGGAAGTTTAGCCTTTATCTGAATATGCAATTATATTCCATGGTGGTGTTTTATTTGTAGTTCCCTAGTAGCTATTCCCAAACATTAGTTTTCAACGTGTCTCTATTGCTTTTTTTTTCTTAGGTTTTGTTTTCAATACTGCCCTGAAGATACTACATTTGGGATACCCACCCAGGGCTGGGTGGTGACTTACTAGACCTCAAGAGGCCAGAGCCAAGTGTCAACAAAGGACATCATAGACTTGCAGGCTCAGCCAGCATCAGCCTGAGCAAGGGCTTCTGCCCAGCGTGGAGTCCCCTGCAGAATCAGCAAGCCTAAGAAATATTATCAACTCATTGCATTAAAGTCTGCCTGCTGATATACTCCAACCCATTTTTGAAAAAGTAGTGTTTTCCAGCATCCTCACCTATCCAGAACATAAATAAAAACTTGGGAGTTTCTTGCTTATTAATGAAAGCTATGAAGTCTAAGACCAACTGGGCCCAGAACCCAAGTTGTAGCATAATGGTATTTCATCCAACCAAAGAAGAGTTTAATGATTTCGATAAATACATTGCTTATATGGAATCCCAAGGTGCACACCGAGCAGGCCTGGCTAAGATAATTCCACCGAAGGACTGGAAAGCCAGAGAGACCTATGATGACATCGATGACATCTTAATAGCCGCTCCCCTCCAGCAGATGATTTCTGGGCAGACAGGTGTGTTTACTCAGCACCACAGAAAGAAGAAAGCCATGACCGTGGGTGAGTACCGCCACTTAGCAACTAGTGAAAAATATGGGACTCCACCACACTTGGATTTTCAGGACCTGGAGCGAAAATATTGGAAAACACGCCGCTATGATTCACCGGTATATGGTGCGGACGTCAGTGGCTCCTTATTCGATGAAAACACGAAGCAGTGGAACCTTGGACACCTGGGAACCATTCAGGACCTGCTGGAACAGGAGTGCGGAGTGGTCATCGAGGGCGTCAACACCCCCTACCTTTACTTCGGCATGTGGAAGACCGCCTTCGCCTGGCACACGGAGGACATGGACCTTTACAGCATCAACTACCTGCACTTCGGGGAGCCCAAGACTTGGTACGCGGTGCCCCCGGAGCACGGCCGGCGCCTGGAACGCCTGGCCACGGAGCTTTTCCCAGACCCCTCGCTGGGCTGTGAGGCTTTCCTGCGGCACAAGGTGGCTCTCATCTCGCCCACGGTCCTCAAGGACAACGGCATCCCCTTCGGTCGGGTCACTCAGGAGGCTGGAGAGTTCATAGTGACGTTTCCCTATGGCTACCACTCTGGCTTCAACCATGGTTTCAACTGCGCGGAAGCCATCAATTTCGCCTCCCCGCGCTGGATCGATTATGGCAAAGTGGCGTCGCAGTGCAGCTGCGGGGAGGCCCGGGTCGCCTTCTCCATGGACGCCTTCGTGCGCATCCTGCAACCGGAGCGCTACGAACTGTGGAAACGCGGGCAGGACCGGACCGTGGTGGACCACTCGCAGCCCACGGAGCCCAGCAGCCAGGGCCTGAACGCCTGGAGGGAGGTCCGCGCGGCCTGGGGAGCCGCTCTGGGCCCGAGGCACCACCATCCTCGCCGCGCTCTGCGCCGGCGTGGGCCTGTAGCCGTGGATGGTGGGAGTCGCCACCGAGTCCCTGTGAGTGCTGTGTCCCGGCGCCCCTCGCCGGCCCGGGGTTCTTGCTCGGCCGCCCAGTTCGAGGCTGCGGCCACCTGCACCTCCGGGGAGCCCGGCCCAACCCAGCCGCCGACCCCAGGTCCATCCGCCCCGGATTGCCACCCAGCTGGAAGATGTGGTCCTCGTCGTAGTCCTTGGGAACAGGGGACTCAGGAGCCAACTGCTCCCCCCAGGGCTAAGAGGAGGCTTTCCTTAGACATTGCTCAGGACCCTGAGGCTCAGCCCCTGCCTGTGGATGCACCCTCGCCAGACAACGCTGACCTGCTCAGCCCTGGGCTCCAGCATCCCAACAAGGCTTCTGGGTGTGGTTGTGGCCCTGTCCCCTAAGCCCAGGAGATGCCTTTCTACCCCACTGCTCTTGTGTGGGGATCCTTTGAGACTGGTCGCATTGACATTTCAGAGCTTTGGCTATTTGCAGGTCACTAGTCTTGCGTGAGAGTCCCTCCTGTGCTGCCGCTGGACCTGCTGGGTCCGTGGTGTTTACCAAATTCTCCAAAGTTTGTTCTTCCTTCCAGACCCAGGAATCTTTGGACACTGCTAACTCCTGTGTCACAAACTGAGGATTCATGCACTGGACACTCTAGTGTCTCTGGAAACTAGGTCCTGCTGAGGTCGCCAGAGCCCAATCTACCTCAGACTCCCATCCTGTGGGCCAGCTCTGGCTGCTGCTCAACTTCTAAAGAATCCTGGGCTTTGATTTGCCTCCAGTCTCTCTCCTTTTCCTCTTCCCCCTTCCCTTCCCGCTTTTCTTGCCAAACTAGGCCCTTGTGACCAGTTAGGTCAGTAGAGACTCAGATAATAATTGATAATCTTTCTGAGTCTTTGATGTATTTAAAATGTGTTCTCTGCCAGTATGGTAACCAGAAAGATAAAATCTGACTTTACTAAATATATTAAAGGTAACCGGAATATTAAAATCTGACTTTATTTTTTGTGTTGTTCATTCAGTCAACTGAGAGTTGGTCATTTTTCTTGCACTTTTCTTAATAATTATGTCAACACATTTCAAGCAAAACTTATTTTTCTGAGCTTGTTGCCTTGTGTGATGTTGGTGAGCGAGTTTGGGGTTGATTGCTAGGTTCCAGCTGGCTGGCTGGGTTGGGGGATTTGGTTTGCAGCCCTATCTGAAGGGTGACTTGGTGGAAATCACCTGGCACTTGGCTGATCCAGGTTGCTAGGAGAGATGAGCAAACATAGGGCAAAAAGTGCCAGCATGTGAAAATCTTCTCTCCAAGTCTCCACTGCCTTCTCAATGCTGTATGTATATTTTACATGGTTAAGTCATTGATACATCCCAGTAAACAAATCCACAAATGAATGAACAAGACAGAAACTATCAAACTCTTAGAGGAAAACATAGGCAGAACACTCTATGACATAAATCACAGCAACATCCTTTCTGACCCACCTCCTAGAGAAATGGAAATAAAAACAAAAATAAACAAATGGCCCCTAATGAAACTAAAAAGCTTTTGCACAGCAAAGGAAACCATAAACAAGACCAAAAGACAACCTTCAGAATGGGAGAAAATATTTGCAAAGGAAGCAACTGACAAAGGATTAATCTCCAAAATTTACAAGCAGCTCATGCAGCTCAATAACAAAAAACCAAACAACCCAATCCAAAAATGGGCAGAAGACCTAAATAGACATTTCTCCAAAGAAGTTATACAGACTGCCAACAAACACATGAAAGAATGCTCAACATCACTAATCATTAGAGAAATGCAAATCAAACCTACAATGAGATATCATCTCACACCAGTCAGAATGGCCATCATCAAAAAATCTAGAAATAATAAATGCTGGAGAGGGTGTGGAGAAAAGGGAACCCTCTTGCACTGCTGGTGGGAATGTGAATTGGTTCAGCCACTATGGAGAACAGTATGGAGGTGCCTTAAAAAACTACAAATAGAACTACCATACAACCCAGCAATCCCACTACTGGGCATATACCCTGAGAAAACCAAAATTCAAAAAGAGTCATGTACCAAAGTGTTCATTGCAGCTCTATTTACAGTAGCCCAGAGATGGAATCAACCTAAGTGCCCATCATCAGATGAATGGATAAAGAAGATGTGGCACATATATACAATGGAATGTTACTCAGCCGTAAAAAGCAACGAAATTGAGCTATTTGTAATGAGGTGGATAGACCTAGAGTCTGTCATACAGAGAGAAGTAAGTCAGAAAGAAAAAGACAAATACCATATGCTAACACATATATATGGAATTTAAGAAAAAAAAATGTCATGAAGAAACTAGGGGTAAGACAGGAATAAAGACACAGACCTACTGGAGAACGGACTTGAGGATATGGGGAGGGGGAAGGGTGAGCTGTGACAGGGCGAGAGAGAGGCATGGACATATATACACTAACAAACGTAAGGTAGATAGCTAGTGGGAAGCAGCCGCATGACACAGGGATATCGGCTCGGAATTAATTGCTGCTAGACCAGGTTTCTTTTGTTTAATAATTGCTTGGTTTGACTTTCCCAGTCCTTTTATTTTCCACCTCTTAGTTCGCTGTCAGACTGGTTTAAAAAATCAAAGGGGCGCAGACAAAGTGGGCTGACCAACGAGAGCAATTACGGTTGACTGGTGCTGATCAAATTATACCTTTGCCCAGGTAGAAAGCCAGAGCCATCAGGACATGGGTCTGCCTTTGGAGGCCAGCTGCCCAGAGAACACTGTCTCTGTCTCTGGGTCCTTGAATATCTCCAACTGGAATCAGGATTTTGTTGGTAGAAGGTAGGTCACTTTATTTCTGTAATTTGTGCTTATGAGCAAAAGAGTTATTTTCCTACCAGCAGTTTTAAAAGATGACACTATTTATGCATATATATAGAGAGAGAGCGAGAGAGAGGGTACTATACATTGGGATATCCTTTCCTTGAGTTTTTATTTTTAAACTATTTTCCAACTTGCGAAGTTAATTTTTGTCTCAATATTTTCTTAGTAAAAATCACAAAGATTTTCAGGAAAAAAGCACCTCATTTAGTGAACTGCGATCTAATGGGAATGAGAGGGTTTCTAGAACTGAGTAAGGAGTGTGTCAATTGGAAGGGACTTGAAAAATATGTGGGATCAAATTAGAGATTTTGGTTGGATATGAGGGTATTAGATTTGGGGTGGTACTGATTGAATTGAAATTGGTGTGGGACATATATAGCCAGACTTTGAGCACAGCCTGTTTCATTCAGAGGCTGAATCCTTCAAGGAAACCATTTTCTGGGTCCTGTGTATCATCATTTGGAATTAAGATTTTAGACTGGCAGAAGGCAAGCACTTTTTTGGCCTTTTTTTTTTTCTTTAAAGCATAAAGATGAGAAGGATGACATTTTATACCAGAAAGCGACTTTTTTTCCCTGGTAAAATTCACATTTATTTATGTATTTAAAGCACAAGCATTGCGTGCGTATTATTTTTAGATTTCTTCATCGGGGCCATGTATTTCTGTTATTAAAGGGATTAAAACCTTTTTACTCTTTCACTTTATAACTGATTGTTAACTGGTGCATGGGTTCTTTAGATTTTGTTTGCTAATCAGTGTCTAGAAACTTGGTTGAACCCTATATATATATATATATTTTTTTCTTTTTTTTAACATCTTTCTTGGAGTATAATTGCTTTAGCATGATGTGTTAGTTTCTGCTTTATAACAAAGTGAATCAGTTATACATATGTGCCCATATCTATTCCCTCTTGCAACTGCCTTCCTCCCACCCTCCCTATCCTGCCCCTCTAGGTGGTCGCAAAGTACTGAGCTGATCTCCCTGTGCTATGTGGCTGCTGCCCACTAGCTATCTATTTTATGTTTGGTAGCGTATGTATATCCATGCCACTCTCTCACTTTGTCCCAGGTTACCCTTCCCGCTCCCATATCCTCAAGTCCATTCTATAGTAGGTCTGTATCTTTATTCCCATTTTGCCCCTAGGTTCTTCATGACAATTTTTTTTTTTTAGATTCCATATATATGTGTTAGCATATGGTGTTTGTATTTCTCTTTCTGACTTACTTCACTGTATATGACAGGCTCTAAGTCCATCCACCTCACTACAACAAATAACTCAGTTTCGTTCCTTTCTATGACTGAGTAATATTCCATTGTATATACGTGCCACATCTGCTTTATCCATTCATCCTGTTGATGGACACTTTGGTTGCTTCCATGTCCTGGCTATTGTAAATAGAGACACAATGAACATTTTGGTACATGACTCTTTTTGAATTATGGTTTTCTCAGGGTATATGCCCAATTGTGGAATTGCTGGGTCTTAGGGTAGTTCTATTTCTAGTTTTTTAAGGAACGTCCATACTGTTCTCCATAGTGGCTGTATCAATTTACATTCTCACCAACAGTGCAAGAGGGTTCCCTTTTCTCCACACCCTCTCCAGCATTTATTGTTTCTAGATTTTTTGATGATGGCCATTCTGACTGGTGTGAGATGATATCTCAGTGTAGCTTTGATTTGCATTTCTCTAATGATAAACGGTGTTGAGCATTCTTTCATGTGTCTGCTGGCAATCTGTATATCTTCTTTGGAGAAATGTCTATTTAGGTCTTCTGCCCATTTTTGGAGTGGGTTGTTTGTTTTTATAATGTTGAGCTGCATGAGCTGCTTGCAAATTTTGGAGATTAATCCTTTGTCAGTTGCTTCATTTGCAAATATTTTCTCCCATTCTGAGTGAACCCTATATTTCTAATAATTTGTCTATCAATGCAAATTAATGATTAGATTTTAATTAGAATGTTTCAGGTATTTACACATTAAGGATAATGCTTGTTAAGGATGTGTCTATTTGTGTTCTGTACTTTTTTCCTGCTTTTGTTTACATAGGCACTCTTTGTATAATGGTAGATTTTTATCTGCGTCCCCTGTTTTATTATAACGTGATATGCTTGTACTTTTCTCTCCTTTCTCTTATGCTTATGTTTTTACACTTTTCATGGTCTACAAATTGCATTTTGTTTTCAGTCATCATTTCTATTGGGTGTTATGTTTTCTTTTGTAATTGTATCAGCTTATTTCATTGTTTTCCTTTCCCTAATTTATCTTTTGGGTTAAGCCATCCAATTTCTTGAGTTGAGTGCTAACTCCTTTCTTTTCAAGCTTGCTTAATGTCCTTACTGTTCAGTTGAGTTTTACTTCCTCTTTTTCTGTCTTATGATTTGTCCTAATTCTTTGTTTTTAAATTTCAGCTTTATTGCTGCATAATTGACTTTTAAAATTGTCAAATATTCAGTCAACTTTGTGGTGATTTGATATACATTGTGAAAGGATTCCCCCCATCTAGTTAATTAACACACTTCCTTCATATATTTACTTTCTTTGGTAAGAACATTTAAATCCTACTCTTCTGGAAAATTTCAACTATACATCACATTGTTATCAACTATAATCACCATGGTTAACATTAGCTCCCGAGAGTTTATTCACTGTGTACCCTTTTACTCTCCCTTCCCTGCCCTCCCCCGCAACCACTTTTCTACTCTGGTTCTGTAAGTTTTACTCTTTTTTTTTTTTTTTTTAAGATTCCACATATAAGTGATACCATGCCATATTTGTCTATCTCTGTCTTATTTTACTGGACATAATACCCTCCAAGACCATCCATATTGTTGCAAATGACAAAATTTCATTCTTTTTATGGCTGAGTAGTATTCCATTGTATGTATGTACCACATCTTCTGTATCCATTCAACCATTGCTGGGCATGTTGGTTGTCTCCATATCTTAACCATTGTGAATGTGGGAGGGCAGATATCTCCTTGATATTCTGTTTTTATTTCCTTTAGCTATTTACCCAGGAGTGAGACTGCAGCATCATATGGTGGTTCTATTTACAATTTTTGAGGAACCTCCGTACTATTTTCCATAGTATGCACCATAGCTGCACCAGTTTACATGCCTACCAAAAGAGTGTACTTTTTGTCCTTAAATTCAAACTTTGAAATTAAGATTGCTATACAATTTTCTTTTACTTGATGTTAAATCAGTTTGTTTTGTCATCCACTTATTTTCAATATTTTGTACTTTCTTTAGGTTTGGTTGGAAACTTCCATGAAGAGACTTTCTGCTACAGTGAGGTGAGAAGCCACCCATGCACTCAAGCCTGGGAATCTGGAGAGGTCTCAGGCACTTATACCCCCCCAACAGAGGAAACCCACAGAGCTGCAGGCTGAGGCAGGACTTGGCTCAGAGAGACGTCTCCTCTGGGAAATACAGGATTTCCTTTGGCTCCAAAATGCTGACAAGAGTGGAGTCCTTCTGGTGGATTGACAAGCCTGGAGAAGATACCGCCTCGTTTGTTCAGAAGTTCAAGTCTGAGTTCCTGCCTCTCAGCTATATCAAAACTTCTTTAAAGATAACGGAAGTATAGGGAAGAGGTTACTCCCCAGCATTCTCAGGTATCCAGAGCATACCTGGGAGTCCGTTGCTTATTCTGTTGCCGCCATGCAGTCTAAGCACTTTGGTAGCCAGAACCCAATTTGTAAGATTACGATCCTCCACCCAACCATGGAAGAATTTGAAGATTTCAGCAAATACATTGTTTACATGGAGTCGCAAGGTGCACACCGAGCTGGCAGAGCCAAGGTAATTCCACCGAAAGGATGGAAAGCCAGACAGACGTACGATGATATCGATGACACCTTAATAGCCGCTCCCCTCCAGCAGGTGACCACTGGGCAGGCAGGTGTGTTTACTCAGCACCACAAAAAGAAGAAAGCCACGACCGTGAGCGACTATCGCTGCTTAACAAACAGTGAATGACACCAGACTCCATTCTACTGTGATTTTGAGGATCTGGAGCGAAAATATTGGAAAACACGCCCCTATGATTCACCAGTATACGGTGCGGACGTCAGTGGCTCCTTATTCAATGAAAACACGAAGCAGTGGAACCTTGGACACCTGGGAACCATTCAGGACCTGCTGGAACAGGAGTGCGGAGTGGTCATCGAGGGCGTCAACACCACCTACCTGTACGTCGGCATGTGGAAGACCGCCTTCGCCTGGCACACGGAGGACATGGACCTTTACAGCATCAACTACCTGCACTTTGGGGAGACCAAGACTTGGTACGCGGTGCCCCCGGAGCACGGCCGGCGCCTGGAACGCCTGGCCACGGAGCTTTTCCCGGGCAGCTTGCGGGGCTGTGAGGCCTTTCTGTGGCACAAGGTGGCTCTCATCTCGCCCACGGTCCTCAAGGACAACGGCATCCCCTTCGGTCGGGTCACTCAGGAGTCTGGAGAGTTCATGGTGACGTTTCCCTATGGCTAGCACTCTGGCTTCAACTGCGCAGAAGCCATTAATTGTGCCACCCAGTGCGGGATCCATTATGGCAAAGTGGCTTGGGAATAGGGCTCTGCATGACCTTTGGAAAGATCTTCGTCAGAATAAGGGAGATTTCAGGTGAGCACCCTTAGGATATTAAAACTGGGTGGTTGGGTGGGGACTCTAAAAGGGACCTATAATTACCAGCTGCGAAGGGAGTTGGATGTTAGAACAGTAACATTAAGACCAGAGCCCTGTAAGGTACTGAAATTGTGTGTGTGTGTGTGTGTGTGTGTGTGTGTGTGGTGTGTGTGTGTGTGTGTGTGTGTCTTCTGTTTTCCTGAAGCAATATGGAATGGAGACTTTGTTTTCTTGGAGCAGCAAGGAAATAGGAAGGTGGGGAGGCTTTATCTTCCTTTCCAGCCAGGCTTGGAGATGGAACAATAAGATGCATGTGGGCATGAGGAGGTGAGGAAGATGGGCCGTGTCCCTGGCGTGCACTGTCGAGAAGAAGGGAGACTTGGGGAGCTCTGCGTTGTCACCAGACTATGAGGCCCCCTTCCCTGGCCCCTCTCCAGAGCTGCAGAAGCTTTCTTTCCTCATCATGGCAGAGAGGGTGACCCCCAGGGGCAGCTGACTCTGTCCATTATGAAGTTTTGTCCTTGGTGTGGGAAATTCCAGAAAGGCTATTACTCTGGATAGTAATAACAGTTCTCTATGCACTTCTCCTTCCCTATCACCTCCCCTGCAGACTCTTCCTTTTCTTTTAATGGTGAAGTAAGTAAATGGGATGCTGTTGATGTGGTTTTGTGTTGTCCCTCCAGCCACAAACTCAGTCCATCCCTGGACCCACTCTGTCTGCGTATGTGCAAAGTTGAATCTGAAACGTGATGTCTTTCGTGAAGCAAACTTTTCCACAGTCAGTGCTTTGAGCTTTCCAGCAGTTACTTAGTGGGGAGAACTGGACTTAGAGTCAGCAGAAATAGCATTCAAACGTGCGCTTTGCTACTGTCTAGTCATGGGGCCTTCAGCCAAGAAATCATTGATTTTCTCTGAGCCAGAATTACAGTGCGAGAATTTTGTGACGATACTGGGGATGTAAATGTGACAGGCATGTAAGAGGTGCTCAGTTAATTTGATGTGCATTCATACACTCTCCTGGCCTCTAGGGCCAGCCCAGTGCCTAGGACATCCGCTCGTATTCTTTCTCTGATGCTCAGTTCTACTGTTGTTTTCCTTACCACACCCCCAGGCTTACACGTTACTTTTCTTTTAATTAATAGACTTTACTTTTGCAGAGTACTTAGCAACAAAATTAAGTGGAAAATACAGAGGATTCCAACATACTCGTTCCCAGGCTCCTCCACCAGCATCCACACCAGAAAGGAACATTCGTTACAATCGAAGAACCTGCACTGACACCTCATTATCACCCAGAGTCCTTAGTTTAATTTATTCACTCTTGGTGTTGTACAGTCGATGGATTTGACCAATGTATACTGACATGTATCTACACTTGTAATACCATACAGAATAGATTCATTGCCTAAAACTCCTCTGTGCTCTGCCTAATCATTCCCCCCTCCCCGCTGCCGACAACCACTGATCATTTTACTGCTTCCATAGTTTTGTCTTTTCCGGATGGCTTCTTTCACGTAGTAATACGCCTTTAAGTTTCCTCCACGTTTAGTGGTTTTATAGCTCATTTCCTTGTACTGGTGAATAATATTCCACTGTATGATGTATGACCCTTTATTTATCCACTCATGTGCTGAAGGACATCTTGGTTGCTTCCAATGTTTTCTGCAATTATGAATACAACTACTATAAACATTTGTGTGCAGGTTTTGGTGTGGATGTAAGTTTTCAGCTCATCTGAGTGAATACCAAAGACTGCGACTGCTGGATTGTATGGTGAGACTATATTTACTTTTGTAAGAAACTGCAATTTTTAAATTTATTTTTGTTTTTATTTTTTTATTTTTTCTGGTACGTGGGCCACTCACTGCTGTGGTCTCTCCCGTTGCGGAGCACAGGCTCCGGATGCGCAGGCTCCGGACGCGCAGGCTCAGTGGCCATGGCTCACAGGCCCAGCCTCTCTGCGGCATGTGGGATCTTCCTGGACTGGGGCTCGAACCTGTGTCCCCTGCATCGGCAGGCGGACTCTCAACCAGTGTGCCACCAGGGAAGCCCTGCTAATTATTTTTACCGGTAGAAAACTGATTTTTTTTTTTTTTTTGCTCATGATCTACTGCATGTTTGCACAAAAGGTCACACATACCCATTTACAAATTCCACTCCTTGTCGTATTTGTCCTTGTGGCAGTGTTATAAAGGCAAGGTAAAGATTTCACAATCAGTCAAGAGCCAGAGGACCCAGGCTTTATTCAGACTCCTACACCAACTTGTTTAGTAGTCTTTCAACAAATCAGGTTTCGATGGCTCTCCACTTGCCAGTTTAGGCAAAATGAGCTCTTAGCCACATTGCACCTCTGTTAGAGTTTGCACATAACAAGTTCAGATCAGGGCAAACATAATTGGTGCTAAATAAATATTACCTATTAGCATTATTACTTAGGAGCCCAAAGTTGTAAGATGGACATTAGAACCTGTACTTAAACGTAACTCATAGAGGTTGGAGTTCGGGTCTTGGGACTCCCCTAAGATTTATATAAAGCGTCAGTTATGGATCTGTCTGACTACCTGTCCACAGTGAATTAGTCGTAGAGATTAACCATTATACCAATTCAGTCTCTGTGTGTGTAAGGATTCCTTTCCAGATATTTGGAAATAACTTCACCATGATATTTATGTCGTTAGATGGTGACCATATATGGGTCTTGAAGTTGCTTTTTCCCCCCATGTTTGTGTTACCTTTCATCACTTTAAATAGGAAAGCACAAACAGTTGGTAGGAATTGGCTACCGAGATAAGTGGAATGGTCACTGATCTGAGTTGAAGAGATCCTGGTGAGGAGCAGCCCTTGCCCATCTCCCTCTGCTCACCAGCCACTCAAACTGAAATGCCTCCCAAGCTCCTTGTCATTGACCTGCAGTGATTACAGGGTAATAGTGGGACCCTTCTCACGGTTCCTCAGCAAGTGGTGGGTGTTAGGGGGATAAGCAATTTCAGGGAGGACAGAGGAAGGGCAGAACTGAGCCCTATTGGGCATGGGTAACATGTTGGAGGTGCCACTTAATGAAAATGCAACATTTGTGTGGCCGGGTTTCTGGATTTTTCTAGGATCCTGGTATCCAGTATCTTCGTGCCCTAAATGTTCAGGCCCCTCTACCTAACAAAGAGCTACGTCCAGTCCTGTAGACCTCAGAGAGCATCTTTTCTTTGTCCCATCTCTCAGAGAGCCTTTTCTCAAAAGCTTCACATGGTGTCTATATATTTCAGTGCCCGTTCACTCACTCTCTTATTCATTCATTCATTCATTCAGCACATGTTTGCTAAGCACTTACCATGTACCAGGCACTGTTTGTGGAACTGGGGACACGACAGTGAAAAAGGCAAAGTTTCAGTTCTCCTGGAGCTTATATTCTCATTTTAAAGAGAGACATAACAAGTCAAGCAGTCATAAGGGCTAGGAGAAAAAATAAAGCAGAGTAAGGGGTTAGAGAGTGACAGGACTGCTGTGTCGGAGAGGGTGGCCTCTTGAAAGTGTGGTCTTCAAATGCGTGCTGTGGACAAGGGAGTGAGAGCATCACTCTAGGCAGAGGGACAACACATGCAAATACCTGAAGTGGGGGAACCCTTAAGGGGCTCACAGATTAGCCAAGTGGCTGGAGAGCAGGAGAGAGGCGGCCGGAACTGAGGCGGGGGGAAGGCATAAAATGTCATAACTCAGTGAATGCAAACTCCTCCCACTGAGTGATTGGGGCCATTGGGGTTTTAGGTGACCTGGAGATGGAGAAATTTGGGGGCCACAGAGTCTTTGAAAACATGGAGAATTCACAACCATCCCTGGAAATGGCTCTATCTTTCCTACCAGATGCAAATCCTCAGAGAAGAATGTTCTCGTATCCTGCTGTACCAGCTGACATGTCACGTTTCTGACTTGTATTGCATTAGGTGGGACTTGAACAGAGCCAGCAGATCACTGACATTCACTAAGTTGACAACAGCCATTCCAGCTATGTAGTAGCAACAGCAAATCAATGCAGTCAATATTTTGGAATTGTGCTGAGGCCCATATTCAAATAATGTGGAGGGCAGTGGAGGAATCTCCTCAGGAGACTTCAGGAGAAATTCTCTGGAAAAAGAGCTACCAGGTGAGAGATCAGGTGTGAGAGTTGAACGGGCTATAGATTTAGAATTTGAGGCTATGTATGGGAAATCCTGGGTCCAGAGGCAGATAATTTTTAGGAAAGAGCTAGGATTAAGAATTTGCAAAGAAAGAGCTCAAGATCCATTCCCTGGGAATGTCAAGGGTCTATTGCATAAGTTTCTTTTTCCTGAGAAACTCCTTAGTAACCACGTGACCTAACCTCAGCCCTCTTGTGGTATATCACCTTGACTGTACTTACACATGACCCTCTAGGACCCTGAGTACTTAATTATTAACCTATGGTTTAGCTCATGGATTGAACCAGATTAAAACAGTTGATAATGATCTTTCTTGGCTTTCTCTGTTTAGTGAGGACTCAATGAATATTGTCGATTGAGTGAATGACTTGAAACCACCAATAGAAATGAAAAAAAGAGCTAGTATCATAAGAAACACCTAAAATAAATAAATAATTCCTATTACAGCATAATTGCTTTCATGTTAATTGTTTTATAAAATAAGATACGCAGTTCTAAGCTGGGGTTTGAAATAACTTACAGAGCCAGAGAATAAACTCTGTTTCTCTTATTCCAACATGAGACCTTCATGCATTGACTCAACAAATATTAAGCACCCTCACCGTGCCAGGCTAGTCCTACATGCTAAGGAAACATAGTATGACGTTTGTGATCTGCTTGGAGACACACAGGCAGTTAGGCAGTTTCACCACGCCACAGCTTCTTCCCGGCTGCCATAACCATAGCCAGGCTCTCTGCCAAACTGCTGGTTTTAGAGCCTCTGAAGAAAGGTATCTTTTTTTTTAAAAATTAATTAATTAATTAATTAATTTTTGGCTGTGTTGGGTCTCGTTTCTGTGCGAGGGCTTTCTCCAGTTGCGGTGAGCGGGGGCCACTCTTCATCGCGGTGCACGGACCTCTCACTGTCGCGGCCTCTCTTGTTGAGGAGCACAGGCTCCAGACGCGCAGGCTCAGTAGTTGTGGCTCACGGGCCCAGTTGCTCCACGGCATATGGGATCTTCCCAGACCAGGGCTCGAACCCGTGTCCCCTGCATTAGCAGGCAGATTCTCAACCACTGCGCCACCAGGGAAGCCCAAGAATTTGTAACTTCTTAATGAGAGATGTAGCTATAGGAACAGCCAGGAGCTTGCCTAAAACTGTGCTTCCTCATTAATAACTAATAAAATGAGCACAAAGTGGAAAGCCATAGCATTTCTTTTTATTTTTTTTTTCACCCACATCGGCAGCCTCTGTTTCCCCCGATGTTAAGTCCCCCTTCACAGCATGTGGAAACAGCACACTAGTTCCAGAAGCACCCCTTGGCACGGTTAGCCTGGAATCTCCAATGATCTCCCCACACAGCAGCAGGCTGCCCTGGATTACCAGGTCAGCCAAAAAGTCAGATGAGTGTTTTGCACATTAGCATAGCACACATGTGGACTGGGCGATGTATAATAGTCTCCAGAAAGGGATGCTGGGAGCTCTCTAAAGAGATGAGTGCACCAGGAGGACCAAAAGCTGGCTGTGTGGCCTGAGAAGACAGCCTTCTTAAAGGAACCAGAACAGTGGGGATGCACAGGCGATGAGAGGTGGGAGCTGCAAGGCCTCGTGGAGGCCTGGCCTTTAATAAAGTGTTTACATGTGTAAGCCTGGCTTGGTGCCTTCTCTGCTTCTAAATTTAAATGCTTACATTTAAGTCAGTTCACATTTCACTTCTCCTCAAACCACATAAATAATGTAGGGCCCTTTAGAGCCCTTGTAGGTGTGGAAGAGCAGATGCCACCCTCCTTTGGGGTGGAATCATCCAGGCTTGGAAGGGTGTCTGTTTGTGCTCACCTGTCACCTGTTACTCTGAGCCGTAGTGTGTTCTTACTCTTTGGTTGCTTGTGTCCTGAAGCTTGAGAGAGACTCTCAAATCCAGTCCCAAGACCATCTTCATGAGCAGTGGAGTAGAAAAGAATACTTGGTTACTTTCTCTATTGTACTTTATTTTTTTTCCTCCCTAGGTAGTATTGTACAAATAAAAATGATGCTGCCATGGGCAGCCGAACAGATGGAAGGTGGTATAAATTATTATGCTATTTGTGGAAATGGAGCGAAACACATTGGCACCTTCTGATACTGTTTGTGAAAACCCTTTAGAAGTGTATTTCATTTTCTTTTCAGCCTGACATATCTTTAATTTGAGTGAAAATGTGCCTTAAATGCAAGGTTTGCTAAGGTGCTCCTCAATCTAATCTAAGTAAAATACAATAAACTTTAAAATATATATATATAAAAATAGGAACTGAGTTTTCAATTAGTATGCCAACAATTATTACTCAGGAGGAATTACACTTGACCCTTGAACAACATGGGTTTCAACTGTGCAGGTCCACTTATATGTGGATTTTTCCAGTAGTTTATACTACACAGTCCCTGGATGCAAAACTGTGGATATGGAGGAAGGACAGTTGCAGAGGGCCAACCATAAGCCATAGGTGGATCGTTGGTGACTCTGAGACCTGCATTGTTCAAGGTCACCTGTATGTTTTAAGGGAATAGGTCTGAGCGTGCCAATCCCAAGACTGATCTCAGACTCTTGATACGACCATGTAAAGTGGAACAGTAATACTTGACCTCCCCGTTGCGGAGCACAAGCTCCGGACGCGCAGGCTCAGCGGCCATGGCTGACGGGTCCAGCCCTTCCGCGGCATGTGGATTTTCCCGGAACGGGGCTCGATCCTGTGTCCCCTGCATCGGCAGGCGGACTCTCAACCAGTGCGCCACCAGGGAAGCCCTGCTAATTATTTTTACCGGTAGAAAACTGATTTTTTTTTGTTTTGCTCATGATCTACCGCATGTTTGCACAAAAGGTCACACATACCCATTTACAAAATCCACTCCTTGTCGTATTTGTCCTTGTTGCACTGTTACAAAGGCAAGGTAAAGATTTCACAGTCAAGAGCCGGAGGACCCAGCCTTTATTCAGACTCCTACACCAACTTGTTTAGTAGTCTTTCAACAAATCAGGTTTCGATGGTTCTCCACTTACCACTTTAGGCAAAATGAGCTTTAAGACACATTGCACCTCTGTTAGAGTTTGCACATAACAAGTTCAGATCAGGGCAAACATAATTGGTGCTAAATAAATATTACCTATTAGCATTATTACTTAGGAGCCCAACGTTGTAAGGTGGACATTAGAACCTGTACTTAAACGTAACTTGTAGAGGTTGGAGTTCGGGTCTTGGGACTCCTCTAAGATTTATATAAAGCGTCAGTTATGGATCTGTATGACTACCTGTCCACAGTGAATTATTCGTAGAGATTAACCATTACACCAATTCAGTTTCCGTGTGTGTAAGGATTCCTTTCCAGATATTTGGAAATAACTTCACCATGATATTTATGTCGTTAGATTGTGACCATATATGGGTCTTGAAGTTGCTTTTTACCCCAATGTTTGTGTTACCTTTCATCACTTTAAATAGGAAAGCACAAACAGTTGGTAGGAATTGGCTCCTGAGATAAGTGGAATGGACACTGATCTGAGTTGCAGAGATCCTGGTGAGGAGCAGCCCTTGCCCATCCCGCTCTGCTCACCAGCCGCTCAAACTGAAATGCCTCCCAAGCTCCTTGTCATTGACCTGCAGTGATTACAGGGTAATAGTGAGACCCTTCTCACGGTTCCTCAGCAAGTGGTGGGTGTTAGGGGCATAAGCAGTTTCAGGGAGGACAGAGGAAGGGGCAGAACTGAGCCCTGTTGGGCATGGGTAACATGTTGGAGGTGCCACTCAAGCAAAATGCAACATTTGTGTGGCCGGGTTTCTGGATTTTTGTAAGATCCTGGCATTGAGTATCCTCGTACCCTAAATGTTCAGGCCCCTCTACCTAACAAAGAGCTACGTCCAGTCCTGTAGACGTCAGAGAGCATCTTTTCTTTGTCTCATCTCTCAGCGAGCCTTTTCTCAAAAGCTTCACATGGTGTCTATATATTTCAGTGCCCATTGACTCACTCTCTTATTGATTCATTCATTCAGCACATGTTTGCTAAGCACTTACCGTGTACCAGGCACTGTTTGTGGAATTGGGGACACACAGTGAAAAAGGCAAAGTTTCAGTTCTCCTGGAGCTTATATTGTTATTATAAAGAGAGACATAACAAGTCAAGCAGTCATAGGGCTAGGAGAAAAAATAAAGCAGAGTAAGGGGTTAGAGAGTGACAGGACTGCTATGTCGGAGAGGGTGGCCTCTTGGGAGTGTGGTCTTCGAATGCATGCTGTGGACAAGGGAGTGACAGCATCATTCTAGGCAGAGTGACAACACATGCAAATACCTGCGGTGAGGGCACCCTTAAGGGGCTCACAGATTAGCCAAGTGGCTGGAGAGCAGGAGAGAGGCGGCCGGAACTGAGGCGGGGGGAAGGCATAAGATGTCATAACTCAGTGAAGGCAAAGTCCTCCCACTGAGTGATTGGGGCCATTGGTGTTTTAGGTGACCTGGAGATGGAGAAATTTGGGGGCCACAGAGTCTTTGAAAGCATGGAGAATTCACAGCCATCCCTGGAAATGGCTCTATCTTTCCTACCAGATGCAAATCCTAAGAGCAGAATGTCTGTATGTTCTCGTTTCCTGCTGTACCAGCTGACATGTCACGTTTCTGACTTTTATTGCATTAGGTGGGACTTGAACAGAGCCAGCAGATCACTGATATTCACTAAGTTGACAACAGCTATTCCAGCTATGTATGAGCAACAGCAAATCAATGCAGTCAATATTTTGGAATTGTGCTGAGGCCCATATGCAAATAATGTGGAGGGCAGTGAAGGAATCTCCTCAGGAGACTTCAGGAGAAATTCTCTGGAAAAACAGCTACCAGGTGAGAGATCAGGTGTGAGAGTTGAACGGGCTATAGATTTAGAATTTGAGGCTATGTACGGGAAATGCTGGGTCCAAGGACAGATAATTTTTAGGAAAGAGCTAGGATTAAGAATTTGCAAAGAAGGAGCTCCGGATCCATTTCCTGGGAATGTCAAGGGTCTATTGCATAAGTTTCTTTTTCCTGAGAAACTCCTTAGTGACCAGATGACCTAACCTCAGCTCTCTTGTGGTATATCACCTTGACTGTACTTACACACGACCCTCTAGGACCCTGAGTACTTTATTAACCTATGGTTTAGCTCATGGATTGAACCAGATTAAAACAGTTGATAATGATCTTTCTTGGCTTTCTCTGTTTAGTGAGGACTCAATGAATATTGTCGATTGAGTGAATGACTTGAAACCACCAATAGAAATGAAAAAAAGAGCTAGTATCATAAGAAACACCTAAAATAAATAAATAATTCCTATTACAGCATAATTGCTTTCATGTTAATTGTTTTATAAAATAAGATACGCAGTTCTAAGCTGGGGTTTGAAATAACTTACAGAGCCAGAGAATAAACTCTGTTTCTCTTATTCCAACATGAGACCTTCATGCATTGACTCAACAAATATTAAGCACCCTCACCGTGCCAGGCTAGTCCTACATGCTAAGGAAACATAGTATGACGTTTGTGATCTGCTTGGAGACACACAGGCAGTTAGGCAGTTTCACCACGCCACAGCTTCTTCCCGGCTGCCATAACCATAGCCAGGCTCTCTGCCAAACTGCTGGTTTTAGAGCCTCTGAAGAAAGGTATCTTTTTTTTTAAAAATTAATTAATTAATTAATTAATTTTTGGCTGTGTTGGGTCTCGTTTCTGTGCGAGGGCTTTCTCCAGTTGCGGTGAGCGGGGGCCACTCTTCATCGCGGTGCACGGACCTCTCACTGTCGCGGCCTCTCTTGTTGAGGAGCACAGGCTCCAGACGCGCAGGCTCAGTAGTTGTGGCTCACGGGCCCAGTTGCTCCATGGCATATGGGATCTTCCCAGAACAGGTCTCGAATCCGTGTCCCCTGCATTAGCAGGCAGATTCTCAACCACTGTGCCACCGGGGAAGCCCAAGAAAGGTATCTTTTACTGGGAACAGTCAGCCTCAAGTTCAGGGCCAAAGCCTCTTGGGGCTCTCAGAGCTGTTTCAGTCTGTTCTCGGGCTCATGGCAGCTCTCTTGTTCACTTCTCTCAGTCATACCTGACAAATGGGCACAGGTCACCATTTGGGAGAATGATGGCTCCTCCGGGCATTCTTTTCTTACCAGGTGTGCAGGGAGATGGGACTGGCTTTGAATGCTCACACTGGCTGCTTAACTCTAAGAAGTGAGTGTGGCTTACTGTCAAATCCCTCCCTTCCTCCACTCATGCCATTGACATTCCTTGGCTTCTTTCGGGAGCCTGGTCATTGCAATTCCATTTCCTGTGTTCCATTCCGTTTTCCCACTATCTCCCCCCTTGCTATGGACCGAATGTGTCCTCCTAAAATTCATATGTTGACACCTTAATCTCCACTTAGGGATTTGCAGGTGAGGCCATTGGGAAGTAATTAGATCATGAGGGTGGAGCCCTCATGAATGAGATTAATGCCCTTCTAAAAAGAGAGATGATTATTCTCTTCAGCATGTGAGGATGCAACAAGCAGGTGGCTGTCTGTAAACCAGGAAGAGAACCCTCACCAAGGACCTGACCATGCTGGCACCCTAGTCTTGGGCTTCCTGCCTCCAGAACTGTGAAAAGAAAATGGTGCTCAATCTCCCCACATTATGGTGAAGAATGTTGACCTAAAGAGGCATCAAACTTCTACCTGTCCAAGGTATCCACATCTACGTGGGTCTCAGTTATATCACCTTTCTGAGATCTTGGCTAAGATAAAGGGATGGGTACCAGATGCTGCCACCAACTCCAGGCCAAGTATTAAGAGCAGCTTCTCTCTTTCCTGGGAAATGGGTCAGTCATGTTATCATTTGCCATTGCTATCTTGGACATTGGTTTAAAAATGAGCTATATAGTTTGGCTGTGATGAAGTTAGAAGAGCTATATATATTTTATATCTATATCATCTATGAAATATTCATTTGGTACTGTTTATGTGCTATGTATTTTTCTAAGTTCTTTGTATCCTGAATTTCATCACATCTAAGATGCCACTGATTATAAGCTACATCATTATTTTTCCTACAACTGAGGCAACTAAACTCTGCGATGCTATCGACTGTTAATTGTACCTCAATTTCAGACATGTTAAAATGTGAAAAATGCATGTCTTAGAATTAATGAAACATGGTATATTAATGCATGTTGTCTTAATTAAAACAACTCTAGGAGGTAGGTTCTATCACTATCCTGATTTTGTAGATGAGGAAACTGAAGTATAGAGAGGTTCCACAATATGCCCAGGAGCACACTGCATTTGCACCCAGACAGTCTAACTACAGGGCCCAGCTCATAGCCACTACACTGTTTTCCCTGCAGATAAGGAAAGCTGAAAAAAAAAAAGTTTCACCAAAGTTATTTTAAATATTTCTCTGCATGAGGAGACTCAAAGTTATTCTTGTCTGCAGTTGTCCCCTAACATCTGGATCAATATCCAAAAGCTGAGCAATCAGGAAGTGCTCAGGAGTTCTATGGACCATCTGTCTATTTTAGTGCAAGCTCATGGGGTGAGAGTGTGCATGTGGACACATGGCTGTTTCTGTGAGGACTTCTAGACATCATCCAAGGTTTAGCTTTGCCAGAAAGAAGACACTTCTGCCCACAGTTTCAGGAGAGTGTGATTCAGCCTCCTGTTGGCTTGGGTGTCAACCACCACTTTTGACTCTGAGGCCTCCTGCTTCTCACTTGAGGGTTGAGCCTGGTGTGCTTTCTTAGGTTTAGTCATGACTAGGAATATAAATCAGGCATCCTCACCCAAATAGCACCTACTCCTCAGCCTCCTTGCCTCTCCTCATAATGCAAATGTGGTTAATTTCCTCACTACCTGTCAATTTCATACAAGAGTTTGACAATCCACAGAGACCAGTGACAAAGGAGTAGCTTCAGGGAGCTAGAAATTTAATCATTATTCTAGTTCACAAGCCACAGTTCCAACGTATCTCGTCATTAAGTATGATTTTACACCATTGCTACTGTTTCCAGAGCTCCTTCTCCCCAGATTAGCTTCAGCGACCTTTCTCTGCCCTCACAGCACATAGCTCTCTTAAAGAGCACTTCTCACACTGTATCGGAACTCCTTGTCTGTCTGTCTGTCTGGCTTCCCTACCTACTTCAAGTTCTGTGGTACAAAGTTCTGTATGTGTCTTGCCCTGGGCTAGAGGTGACACAGCATGAAGTCTACGTTACAGAACTCACTGGTGGCGTGAACGTTCCCCAGCGTTGCCTTTCCCTGTCTCATGCAGAGCATCAGTTAACTTCTGCTTTCTTTTCTCATTACCCATGGAGCCCTGCGAGGTGCTGGCATGAGAGCAGGGACCAAGTCTAAGCTCCTTCCTCCCTGGATACTCGGCATCTAGCCAGTGCTCATGGTAGATGTTTTAAAAACATTTTAAAAATGAATGAATGGACTAGAGCCAAGAGACTCCAAGTGAAATTTCATGGAAGGGTTTTTCTCCCTTTTATTCATTTATTTAATCGCTGTATTGAATACTTACTGTATAGCAGGCACTATGTATATATATGAGGGGGAAGGTAGCAATTAGATACAGGGGAAATACTGGCATTAATAGACACAATCAGGGAGTTCCCTGGTGGTCCCGTGATTAGGACTCTGTGCTTCCACTGTAGGGGCCTGAGTTCGATCCCTGGTCAGGGAACTAAGGTCCCACAGCTGCAAAAGAAAAAAGGCACAATCAGAAAGGGCCCTTAACATCACGTAGGGCAGGAGGAGGGCAAGGGGTGAGTGAGGACATGCTTGTTAGGAAGATAGATGAGTTGAGGACCTAATGTTTGGCTGCATTGTATTTAAAAAAAAAAAAAAAAGGAAAAAAAAAGGTAAATGAAAGAGTTGAAGGGATGGGAATACAAGGTGAGAATTCCAGGCCAAGGGAAGTATTTTATGATGCAAAGTCTCAGGACAAGAGAGAGCACTGTCTGTGGTAGAAACTGCAAGAAGTTGAATAGTACTGCTCAGAGCAAAGACGGCCAGGTGGCACTTGACAGAGGTGAGGCCCAAGAGGAAGGGATCAGATCTCAGTGGTTTGGGGGTCAGGTAGGGAGCAGGGTTTCATCCTAAGGCACATGGAGAGCGATTGACAGGCTGTAAGAGTAGGATGATGTCATCAGATTTATTTTAGGAAGTCACTCCAGCTGCAGAATGGATTGGCGGGGATGAAGGGATTCAAAACTGGGTATGAGAGAAGAGGTGGTGAGGACTGCAGGGCTGGAGAAGGGTCTAGTTTGACTCATGTCTTCAAACAGCTTGGAAGAGAATCAACCAAACCACTGAAATCCAAGTAGAAAGTCATTTTATTCCACATCAGCCATTCTTCTTCCCCTTCAGGGCTTTGCTGACAGCTGTTGACACATGTTGGACTGGCCTGGGTGTGAGTGCTGAGGCCTAAGAGGATCTGGTTAGAAACCTCGTCCCCAGGAGAAGAGAGTCAGTGGCAAAGGAAAGGGACCAGAGGTGGCCAGATGGAGACAGTGTATTATCGTTCATGAAGATGCTGGGGAAGACAGGCTTCCCCTAGAATGAGCTGTCAGTAAGAACTTTAATTAGACCAAGGTACTCCCGTGACGTAATGTGCTCTAGAATCTTGGGCTGAGGACATTTGTAATTTGCAAAAGTAAACTCAATATCATCATATAACTTCTCTTTGGAAAGCAAGCAAAGAAAAAGAAGCTTTCTTGTTTGTACTATAAACTAAAAGTAACTAAAGTAGACAAAATCAGCCTGGCTGTGGGATGTGCAAATGTTCTGTGTTACGTGCGTGTTGGTCACTGATAGGGGTCTGGGGAAAAAGTAGAATTTGCCGAAGTGGGTGGGGGAATAGTGGCAGAGATAGTTATGCTTATCAAACGGGGGAGCAGGGATCAAGAAAGTTTGCAAAGCAGTCAATTAAAATCATATAAGTGCTTTAGTCATAAAAACTGAGAATTTATTTATATATTCTGCATTTTTTCAAACACAACATAATTAACAAATTTGACATCTATTACTCCAGGCTCTGTGGTAGCCAATGGGACCCAGAGACTAAGAAGGGACCACCCAGTCCCCCAAAGTACATGATCTAGTAGAGAAGACAGAGGAACGATTAATACCCTTACATGACAAGTAGCATAATAGAGCATGTATAAAGAACATGAGAAAGAGAGGGATTGATTTCTAGTTGTTTAATTGTGTTTAGAGTTGACAACATGAATCGACATTGGGGAACATGTATAATCCTAGATAGTAATATAAATATTAAAAAATCCCATGAAAACCCTAATCCTCACAGCCTCACATGGACGACATGGCAGAGGTGTACAAGGGTAAGGATGACCTGGCTGAGGGACAAGTACCCCATGACCAGGGTCATCAACTCCAGATCAAAGGGGACTCCAAGTCAGGTTGTTACTGTGACATCACACTGTATGTGTCTTTTTTTGATTTTTGAATTAAGAAATAAATTTAGGTTTCATTTCAAGGGCCAAACATAGTTAACCTTTTCAGGTATTGAAACCTCCAAGGAATTGGTTCTTAAGCTCCAAAATGTGCTCTTCTGACAATTTCTCTATTTTATAGGCTCACCTCATGGATTTGCCGTGACTTAGAGGAAAGGCCAGGCTTAGGAAACAGACGGACCTGGCTCAAATCTGGCTGAGGACTCACTGATTATGCCATCTTGGACAAGCATCTGAATACTCTGGTCCAGTTCCCCACGTGGCACACTGAGGAAATAAGATTAATAAGATGTGAGTGAAGGCACCCTAGTAGGCCCTCTGCTTCTGTCTCTACCACCACCGCAGTAAAGGTACCATCTCTCATCTGGGTCTTTATCAATGTTTGTCTTCATTTATTCTGGGCCACTCCAGTCTGTCCATTTCTGCACAGAAAACAAATGTGATTGTGTCTCCGACATTGAAAGATCAAAAGCCTCAACATGATTTATATAATATTTTTTTCCAAACTGCAGGACATGAGCCATTAGTGGGTCATAGAAACAACGTTGTGGGTTACCAGCAGCATATTTTTTAAAGGGGAACAAAATAGAACACAGCAGATATACTACATTGCAATGTCAATTTTAAGCATAAGGATTGTTACATGAAGCTTGTTTTCACAATATGGGTCCGGGTTTTAGTGTTTTCTGAGAGAAGAAATAAGTGCACCTGTGAAATAAAAATAGGACAATGGTGGGGGGCAGATAAGGCAGCTGTATACACTTGAAAAAGCTATGGGGACAGAAATGAGCTGTTAAATATTAAAAGTTTGATAGGAGAAATGAAGAAGACAATAGAAGTAGGTTTACACGATAAGGATGAGAGAAAATTTCAGAAGATAAAGCACAGTGATAAGGGGAGAGAAAATTGGAAGAAGAAAAGACACAAGAATTGGAGGTCCAGTCCATGAGGTGTGATATCCAAATACAGGAGAAAATGTGCAGAGGGAAAAACTAGAGGAAGTTGTCAAAGAAGGAACTAAAAAGTTTTCATAAAACTAAAGAACCGGAATTTTGAGACGGAAGAAATTTAAGAGCACTGGGACAAAGCAAAGCTCCTATAAACTAATAGAGAGGAAGACGACACACTAGGACTAGGAATCACACTTACATCTCCCTTATTCCTCATACCATACTCGCAAAACAATAAAAAAGTTAATAAAACAAACCCAAAAACCCCAGTTAGAATTAAAGGTATAACTAAAATGCAAATTAAAAGTACAACTACCATAGAAAGAGGAAAAACCCCATAAGATAATATTTATCCGTCTCTGGATGGGCAAATAACTTTCTAACTTTCTAAACATAAAAGCCATGAAAGGCATTACAAAGGAAAAGACCCACTCAACATTTTAATATACTAAACTGAAATATGTGCCAAAACCATTTAAAATTAAAATTAAATATAAATTGAAGAGATGGCAAACTGGGATAAAACTATGAACAGATTAAACAAAGGGTTTAACGTGTATTCACATGAGCAATTTGTAAAATGTTCATATACTGTGTAAAATATGCGAAATAGTCACATAATATATAAAATGTTCAGGTAAGTAGATGAGAAAAAACACTAGAACCATATTAGAGAAAAATGGGCAAAGGATATGAACCAATACAAATGTCTAGATTCACTGAAGATGAAAAGTCAATCTTAGTTGTAATTTAAGAACTATAATTCAAAACTTGAGCTACACTTTTTCTCCAAAAATTTTCACAATAATTTTCTTAACAAATTATTAAAGATTGTTTTTCAGAGTAAAGTTAATGGTGAGGATGTAAAGTGATATGTTTCCAGAAAGGTTTGGCGATACATTATAAGTATTTTTAATGTTTAAATCTTGCAATGCAGTAATTCCATTTCTAGATATCTAATCCAAGGCATTTCATTATTTAATATTTTACCAAATATACTGATCTAGGTACTGAAGTATAGGATATTTATAAGGGATTAGGAATACTTGTGGAAAAGTAAAAAACAAAATAACTGTCCAATAATAGGGGGAACGTTGAGTCACTTATCTCCATCAAATAGAATTTATTTTGCCATCAAATAATATGGGTATAATTATTTTCAATAAACGGTAAGTAGACTTCCTAACTTGAGAGGAAATTTATTAAACACATCATTTAGATATTGGCTGTGAGCAGGAACAATGGCTAATGTCTGAGGCATTCTGTCAACAATCCTCATTTGAAATAATAGCTTTGAAATATGCATGGAACATAAAAGACAAGAAGGCTTTCCTGCTGTCCTGAAATTGTTGAGCAATCTGTACAATAAGCAAACTGGACAATGGCCACAGTGAGAGGATTTATTAAACTTACTTCACTTCTTAACTTCCGCAGTCCTTCTGCAGCTCAAAACACACACACACACACACACACACACACACACACACACACACACACACACACACACACACCAGGAAAGCTTGGAGGAATTATTTTTGAAAAACTCCGAATTTCCAGAAGTCCATCAAGTCTAATCATTCTGATAAAAATACTTTTCTTCAATTGTCAGAATTGTCAGGTTTCCTTAGATGAAGAATTTCTGTGTTACTGGGGTTACCATGAATAAGGGTAAAATGGAAGAGTAACTGAAACGAAAGGGTACTTATTCTCAACTAGTACCTGTGGCTCCAATGGAAAGAAACATGGAGGCGGTTTCACAGTAAAAGCAACCATCAGAGACCCATAGAGAAGACATTTGTCTGGAGCACTGAAGGATCACCGTAATTGTAATCGGCAAATTCTGAGAAGTTTTGATTTGAGCACAGAGTTACACTTACAAAATCACAGTGTTTCCTTTGGATGCTCAATATCTGAAGACTAATGTGTATCTAGATTATTTTATATAGATGGTAGCCCAGCCTCATTCCTCCTAGGATCCTTAGAAATGTAAAAAGGAAATAATTTAGTTTATAAAACAAATACAGGGGACTTCCCTGGCAATCCAGTGGTTAGGACTCTCTGCTTCCACTGCAGGGGGATGGGTTTGATCCCTAGGCAGGGAACTAAGATCCCCCATGCCACGTGGCAAAGCCAACAAAAACAAAAACAAACAAAAACAAATATGCAACTCTAACCTTGTTTTTGTTGTCTACTATTAATTCAATAAGAAATGAGGGCCTGTGTAATATTCATAATCAGCATTTTATGGTTTATTACGGGAAAGGCCCTTAGCATGGTATTTAAATTTTTGACATTAATTTTCCTTCTAAATTGTTTCACTCTTCACTTTTTATTTCTTTGGAGGAAATTTTCACATAGAATAAAAATTTTTATTATATATTTATATAGTTTTAAATAAAATCATTGTAGAAGAATTTTTAAAATTAAAAATTAGGGTGAGATGGGCAGATTATCACATGATACAGGTGACCGCTACTTGTAGATCCTCAGGGTCTAGCTTGAGTGGTGACAGCTATAAGTAGGAGAGGAAGGCAAGCTGGATCCTTGGCTCCTTATATAAGGAAGGAGAGCACAGGAAGCCTCCCTGGGGTATCCAGATGTCCCTGGGCCTTCACAGAAGACTGTCATGGGGTCCCCTGACATCACCAATTATATGACTAGGGAGAGGGAGATGTAATAGCCAACGGTAACTGGGATACTGTATTCCCATCCTTAGAAAAAAAGATTTCTAAAGGATGAAGTTAATTTCAGGAGAAAGATGATCAATTTGTACTAAACAAGTTGGTTTGCAGGGGCTCAGTGGCCAGTCAAGAAGGAAAAGCAAATCAGAAGCACAGGAGTAAGTCAGTGCTATTAGAGAAAGCTATGGCAATAAATAATATCTTTAAAGAGAGAGAGGGTGATACTAAAGAATGCCGTGAACATAAAAAGGAAATTTAAGAGGAAAAATAAAAAGAGTTAAAAGAGAGATGAGAATTGAGCTTTGAAATAAGACTGCATTTGTGTAGAAGAAAAAGAAGTGGAGCCAAGGAGAAAGAAAAGAACCGGAGAAGACTATCAGTGCCCTGGAGGACAGAGACATTTTAGGAGGAAGGAGGTGCGCCATGAATCAGTGATGTAGAGAGATACAGTGTAACCCATGGAGCAGCACTCGGGAGACAATGTGATGATTTACAGAGATGAATTTCAGTGGAAAAGTGGAATCAGAATCATAGGATGAGGAAATGTTTTTGTAAACATAGATTATTTTTTGTTTATGTTTTGACATGTTCGGTATTGAAAGGAAGGTAAGAGAATGGATGCAGCTTAAATCAGGAAACAGACTGATGACTGATGATTTAAGTCTTTACAGAGGTGATAGTGATCATTTAATTGACCATAGATTTGGAATGCATGGGAGGTGTCAATTTAAGGAGTTTAAATGGCAAGATTAGCTCTGGAGAGGGGGAGTATCTTCTCTTCTCCTGAGATAGGAGAGTAGGAAGAAAGATGGGGTGTAACGAAGAGGAGAGAGACTGCAGTGTGAGCCAAATGATTTTCGCTAATTATTTTTTTAATAAGCATTTTTGGAGTGTGCACTATATGAAGTATCAAGATCCCCTGGAAAATATGATGATGAAAAAGGCCTAGACAATGCTCTCAAAGTAGTTTTATATGGAAGATAAGTCAAGTACAAAAATAACTCTAGCGATTGAGAATACAAGGTATTAACTTAAATATAAATTTTTCTACACCTCCGTTTCTTCCTCCATAAAATGGGAATAATGATAGTACCACCTATGTTTCCAGCATCCCATTCTCTTTCTAGCTTACATTTCCGAGTGTTCTAATAGAAGTATTTGACCTAATGGAGACATTCAGCCCATGAATCAAACACTGTTTCATTCTCCATCATTGCCCTCATGTTCTCATTTCCTTTTTTACCCAGGATAAATTTACTGGCCCATCATTTTAATCACTCTCTTATCCCTCCATCCAATCCATCAAGACATTTGTTCCTCTCTCCTTGAGATACACATGGCTGGAAAACCCTAACCCTGATGAAACCTTACTATTTGCTTTCTTCCCACCTTTTGAGTCCCCTTATGAATGGAAGAAAACTGCACAAACTCATAAAAGACGACTTCAGGAAACACATCAGGGCCAAGGCACACATAGGCTCTGCATTTCTTCAGCATCTACGTGGAGAGGCATCCCATGTTGAGGAGGGTTTTGTTATAGTGGAGGCCCCTTTCCCATTGCTCTTCCTTCATATAGGGCTTTGATGACAGCCACTTTATTAGGAAAGGGACCTTCAGACTGCTTGGGGAATTAAGCTGCCTAGATATCATGCCAGCCATTTAGAGGAGCTGTCTGGGAAAGCCAGCAGCCCTGTACGTTAGGAGG